>NC_085875.1:8020018-8102518 GCF_034702125.1 Engraulis encrasicolus | reverse complement strand
TTTCTGTTCTGGCTGTTTGTCAACTACATGAAGCGTTCCTTTCACAGGTTTTGTTTCAATGTTTGTTTGGACATTTTCCACAGAGTCGATAGACTCTGAATGCTGCAGCAAGGCCCGTAGCTTAGCTTCATTGGCATCCTTCAGCTCATCCTTATTTATCATTTCCATGTCCAGCAGATCCTCCACACCAACCAACGAGTTGGAGCAAGAGGGCGCTTGGGAACCCCCGAAGCCTGTTGGTGGTTGGAGCAATGGCCAGCAGTGCCTGAGAGAGCCCGTCATCTGGGTCTCTTGGTCCTCCCACGCCTCGTCCCACATGTTGTTCACCATCTCCAGCACGGCCTCCCAGTTCTCCTCATCCGTGTTGCCACCTGCCGATGCTTTTACTTGCTTCTCCTTGGGCTGGGCCAGCTCCTCGTCCTCCACCACCGTAGGCATCTTGTTCAACTCCTCCATCTGCAGCTCCTCTTCTTGGATGACCTCTGGAGTCTGCTGGGCTTCCTGCTGGGCGCTGCTCGACGGCGCCCCCTTACGTTCCTCGATCTCCTTCAGGATCTTCCAGTCCTGCAAGCTGCAGTCCTTCATGAGCTCGCCGCCTTTCAGGGGCGACTTCCCCAACGTGGCAACGTCCACTTTTGCCTGGTGCTCGGGAAACGGGGAGAGGCGAGGCAGGGTCTTTTTGTCGGTCACGCACCGTCTCAGAACTGAGGGAAGCGGTGGGAGGATGGGCAGGTTGTGAGTGGCACCACCTTGCCTCACCGTTCTCCTGCGCCCCACCAGCCTGCGAGGCCAAGTGGACTCCATCATCACTGGTGACCTTGCTGCAGGCTGGGTCTGGGTGGCTGGCGGTTGCAACAAGGGTGCCGTGTCATTCTCTGGTTCTGGTGTTGGTGGGTTTGGCTCATTAACCGAGTACTGGCCTGTAGACGGGCTCCTCACGTCCACAGGTTTGGTCTCCACCTCTCCAAACACCTCATCCTCCATCGTCGTGGTGGACACCAGCATCCTTCTGTCCAGCCTCTCCATGGTGAAGCTCTCCATGCCGTGGGAGTAGTGGTGGTCGTACTGCAGGGCACTGACTGACAGCTCAGAGAGGGGGGATGACGGGGGATGGAACTTGGCTGGCAGGGACTGCCTGTGGAACTGCTGCTGCTGGTACAGCAAGGGCTTCCCAGGGGAGAAGAAGACAGGTGGGGTGTGGGCACCAGCCGACAAGGGCGACCCGTGGAAGGGGGATATCTGCGGGGAGCGTGGCGATGACAGGCTGCCGGGGAAAAAGGCAGTATTGGGATTGAGGAGGTGCTTCTCCCCCGGCGACAGCTCAATGCACTCTGGGTATTTGGGCGGGGTCACGACCTTCCAGGAGTGGCGGCACATGTTCTCCTTCTTGCCACTGTCCTGGTGGGCGTGGTGATAGCGCTTGGTCATGGAGCCGCTGCCACCGCCACCGGCGCCACCACCAACACCAACACCGCAGGGGGCCGAGCTGCAGGACACGCTGGGCGACACCGCCCTGACGTAGCCGCCCGGCGACCGCGGCATCTGCTCGTCGTGCGCCAGCTTCAGCGAGTCGAAGATCACCCTCTCGTCCAGCCTGCGGCCAAACGTGGACACCTGGGGCAGGCGCCTGTCGAAGACGTCCACCTGCATCATGGGCTCCATGGAGCCGTTGCTGGGGAAGGCGGCGTTCTGTTGCCCCCGGGAGCCCAGGGTGCTGTGGGCCGAGCCGTGGTCGATGTGCTCGTTGATGCACATGGTGTCGTAGATGGAGCGCTGGGGGATGTAGCCGTCCTCGTTGAAGGCGTCGCCGTCCTCGCCCTTCTTGGAGCAGCAGGGGCTCTGCCGGAAACAGCCGGGCCTGCTCAGTGGCTTCCCCATGGCTGCTCTCTCTCACTCTCTGTATGTGTGTGGGTGTGCCTTTAACCGAGCGAGTGAGCAGGTGCTTTTTTTCTTTTTCTTTTTTTTTTTTAAATCCCTTCGCAGCGGAGATCCACTAATCACTGGCTGCACACTTCAGGGTAGGAGGTGTGTGTGTGTGTGTGGATGTGTGTGTGTGTGTGTGTATGTGTGTGTGCATGCTCAGAGCATCTGTACTGTGACTCAGGTGCCCTCGTTTTAAAGGGGCAATTCAGTCAGTCCAGATGAAATGGATGCAGTTTAAATGCACGAGCCCTTTTGAGAGGAGATGAGGGACGGCGAGAGCCGAGGGGTCAGCGCTGAGAGGTGAGCGTGACTTCCGGGCAAACACAGCTTCGATTTTCCATTATTTTCAGCCGGCTTTTACTTCAGTGTGGAAGCAACAGCTATCTATGATCTCATGCATGATATGCATCTTTTTGCAATGTTTTTTTTTTTTTAAAGAACCAAGGAGACAGTCTCCCTCAAGAAAAAGCAAGAAACATGTCACAGTTTGCCACCAGGGAATTATGGTGAAAGGTAAAAGTTAAAAATAGATTCATCCAGTTTTTATTCCTTTTTTTCTGCTATCCAGCAAGCTTCACACCTTTGGGCAGTAAAAGAGGCAGAGTACCACACACACACGCACATAGACTGAGACTTTTGTTTTTGCCGTCCTCCTCACACAAACGATCTGCAAGTCAGCTGTGAAACGTATCTGTTACCGGCGCTAAAATAAACAGAGCAGCTCCTTATTACTGCGTACCTTAGAGGTGGGTATAGAGTGTGTGTGTGGCCCCACTTTCCAGCGCCTCCTCTCCTCCCTCCCTGCCCTCCTCAAAGTGCACCGTGCTGGGCATCCACTTCCCATAAGTGTCCGGGAAAAAGGGGGTTCATTCGTTGTCCAAAAAAAAGCGACAAAAAAAAATCAGATCGCCAGAATCGTCGTCATCCCCAGAACAGCAGATGAGCAGCACCCCGAGTTCCAGGCTCAAGTCCAACGGCTCCGAAAATGTGTCATCCGTCCAGCAGCAGGCATATCGGCGGAGCTCACATTCCCTCACAATCTCACCGATCGCATCTCCACTCCACTCCCACCGAAGCACTGATTGCTTGACAAATGGACTCTTATTTCAACACCGTCAGCTCCCCCCACCTCTCTCTCTCTCTCTCTCTCTCTCTCTCTCTCTCTCTCTCTCCTCCTATACACACACACAGAGACATTCACTCTCTCTCCCTCTCAATCACACATTCCCCTCCCCCGTACTCTGAAGCAGCTTCAGGGCTTGGATGGCTATCTGGAGCTGGTAGTCTTTCTCTCCTCTCTACTCTCTCTCTCTCCCTGTCCCTCTATCGTTCTGCTGTTCTCACTTACTTTTCCCTGGTTTGCTTGTGACCTGGCTCACATTTCTCCCTCCTCAGACAAGGGAACACAAGGGAAATCAGC
This sequence comes from Engraulis encrasicolus, assembly GCF_034702125.1. Taxonomy (NCBI): domain Eukaryota; kingdom Metazoa; phylum Chordata; class Actinopteri; order Clupeiformes; family Engraulidae; genus Engraulis; species Engraulis encrasicolus. The sequence continues at coordinate 8,099,175 of NC_085875.1, read as the reverse complement.
CTAAACCCTCCCAGGAGGTCTGGTTTCCACATGCCCCCCACCCCAGCCCCCGAAGACACACAGTTCTCATTTGGAAACCACAAGAAACAGAGGTAGTGGCACACAAAAAAAATCCACTCACGCTGCAGGTGAGGTGAGCAGGTAAAGGGATATTTTTGGCTACTTTGATTTAATCCTTTTAATGTGGAACCCGATGAAATGGATAGGTGTAAAGAGAATGAAAGGGAATGGCAAAAACTGCAAAACCATCTCATCTCTCTCTCTGCCTGATTTTTTTTTCTCCACATCTCTTTGTACATCTCTACCATTTGTCTCCCACATACACTCACACTCTTCACACTTGAGCCCGCGCTCGCACACACATCCCGCTCTCTCTCTCTCTCCATCTCTCCCTCCCTCGCTCTCCTCTCCTGCCCTGCTCACTCCCACACATACAGCGCGTACACACACACACACACATACTGTACAAACACACACACAGTGCGCACACACACATACTGTACAAACACACACAGCGCTCACACACACACAGACATACAGTACAAATACACACAGCGCGCTCACACACATACATACAGTCTCTCTCCTGCTCAGGCTACACATCATAGAACGGTGCCGGCAGTCCTTCATCCTGCCAGTTCATCATGCTAAAAGCTGAGGCTCATGAACAGGGAGGATGGAAAGAGAGATGCATCATTTACAGCGAAAAAGTAAGAAAAATGAATGACACACAATGTCATCCTTTGACAAATAAAACGGTGTCAATTATGCAGACAGTGTGCGCGAAGACAAGGCCTCTTGAATCTAGTTGAAATGGCACAATTATCCTAGCAAGGCAGAGAGAGGACCACTGTTCCTTCACCAGTCTAGCTCTGCTGGCTCACTCCAAAAGAGAACAACGGAGAACAGAACAACAATAAATAAATAAAAAAAGAAAAGATAAAGTACCAAAGCTCCAACCTCACACTAAATCACATTTGCGCTATATTTGCACTCTCTACGAGAGAGCAACGGTTCCACAATTCACATTACAGTGCCAGCAATGGATCTCTTCTGTTACCATGGCAGCAAATGTGACAATGGCCCTTACTTCAGTTCGGTGTGTGTGTGCTGCACGATGGTGGAGCAAGCTAGACGGAGAAAATATCTGCATAGTCCTCAGTGGCTGTAAACTGTCGGAGACTTATGTTGTGCATGACTGTGCAAAAAACAACTTCAAATGACTGTGCCCCAAAAAAGAAAACCCACTCTCGAAAACAAAACAGTAGAGCATGATTTGGAGGACTGCCAATTTGCCTATAGTGGATCCTAATCTAATACAAGTCTTCTAAATGGCCCAATTCATAATGTCCAATTTAATTTACATTGGGCGTACCTGTACCTGTAACTATAAGTGGCAGCCCAAATCACGGTCCCAACAGTACCACTATTATCACAGTGCACAACTGTGACCGAAAACAATGATAAAAATGAGGAGCCAATGCAGGCAGCATTTGCAATCGCTTACAACAGGGAAACCTATTGCTGGATGCAGCTGGCTCCCCATCTAAAAGGAATAAAATGAGTGGGCTATTTCAAGTTTTGCACATTGTAAAAGGTCACTAGTCTCTCCCTCGCCCACACACCCACATACACATGTATACCCTCATGGATGCATGCAACCACACACGCACGCACACACACGCACGCACACACACAGATAAAGAGGGCGAGAATGAGAAAACACTTTGATAATAAAAAAGAAACACTTTTTATTCTCTTCATCATGAGAGTTTATGTTGAGGTGCTCCAGTCGTTCTGTTTTTTTGTTTGTTTTCTGAACAGGAAGTTTCTGTGAACTGTAAATTGGAAGAGGAGGGGTGTGTCAGAACTCAGGGTTAAAGCTGGAGGTAGGTTGTCACAGCGAGACCTGCTACTGGGGTAACTACTGTTATGTATTTCCAGGCACATTCCGCCATATGCTTTCAGACAGGTAACAGGCACACCACCTCTCCCCCAACCCCACACAAACGCAACACAACAGCAACATTAGAGTCCTGCTACCTGGAGAGCAGTTGCCAAAGAGGGCAAAGAGTGTGTTGCAGTATCTTGCAGTCTGTTGCAGCAAAGTCAGTTCTTCTGACTTTGCCTTCTTTAACCTCCAATGTGATACAAAGCAAACAATCAATAGCCTTATTGGCTACACAAACAGTGTAGCTTCAGTAAAGAACTGAAGATAGTGATACATGATTCACAGACATACTGAGATGGTATGAGGAACAGCAATCGTGTCAATTAAGTGTATGAACAAAAGTACAAATCACCAATCAGTTTGATTATTTTGCTGAGGAAACGTAAAGCAGCTTTTTCACTGTAACAGAGAATGCAGTGTCTTAGTTTATTGGGTCTTTTTATTATTTATTAATGGTCCCGCCTTCAAATGCTTGTGGCTCTCTCATTTCAGCTTTGATTGAAGATGACACAGGTTACTCAAATGTTTTTGTGCAACTCATGTTTCTTGTTTTTCTTCAGCTAATTGTCCGACAATTGTCCGGTACATCTTTCACTTTTCCTCCAGATGTAGAAAGTATTGACAGTTGAATAGAAAGGAAGAGACACTAACAAAGGTGAACAGGTATAAAAGAAGTGTCCAGCTTATAGTCATCACCATGGTGTCACTCTCAGTATGCTTTCCCAACTGACTCAAGTATGAATGATTTGTCCAGCTACAAAAAAACAGTCAAAGTCTTCAAGTCAATGGTGCCTTGCGAAAGAGAACTGGTCCCAACTTATCATCCAAAACTGTAGAACTGAAGGATATTTTCTGTTCATTTTCAGCTTATATGAGTCTGACAGGTCAACGTTCAGCCAAGAAGAAGCCTGCACGCCAGTCAGATGATCTGACGTTATGTGATTGGCTGCTTTAGCTGAACTTTGAACCCCAATCGATAACGCAGCCAATCAAGAGCTCTCATCGGTGGATGTGGGCTGGTCCTGGTCTACGGTATGATTGAATGTTGTTGTGCGATTGGCTGGGGGGACCAGATGGAGGAGTTCAAATCAGCCAATTAGGAGCTCTCGTCGGTGGAGGTGGGCTGGTTCTGGTCGTCGGGGTCGCCAGTGTAGACCTGCCGCACCACCTGGATGCGCGTCAGCAGGTTCTCCAGGGAGCCGATCTCCAGGGGCTGGTCCGAGTACCACAGAGGGCTGTTGGGATCCACCACCCGCTCAGGCTGCAGGTAAAACATGTCCGTACGTTTCCTCACAGCCTCCGAACTGCAGCAGAGAGGAAAGGAAAAGACAGGAGAGGAGACCAGGGTGAAAGGGGAAACGAGAAGAGAAGAGAAGAGAAGAGAAGAGAAGAGAAGAGAAGAGAAGAGAAGAGAAGAGAAGAGAAGAGAAGAGAAGAGAAGAGAAGAGAAGAGAAGAGAAGAGAAGAGAACAGAACAGAACAGAACAGAACAGAAAAATAGAATTGAATTGAAGAGAGGAATAGAATTGAATTGAAGAGAAGAATAGAATTGAATTGAAGAGAGGAATAGAATTGAATTGAAGAGAAGAATAGAATTGAATTGAAGAGAACATGAGAGAAAGAAAGAAAGACCAAAGATAAGTGAAGAGAAAGAGGAAGGCGAGAAGAAGAGAGGAGAAAAGCGATAAAAGAAAAAAGACAGGAAGACAAAAAAGACAGTAGTAGTGGCCATCTTTACATTATACGACAGAAGGAGAGAGGGGTCTAGAAGGCGTGATCGATGCCAGGTCCCAGGTGACTGACGCAACAGTCATGATCAATACAAGCAGGCCTATTTGAAGATCACTTTAGCCACACCACAAGGTCGGAAACCTCTCCAATGGCCCAGAAGCCCCTCAATGGGTAGTCAGCTTCGCCAATACAAAGCCAATATCCAATAAAGGCTCTTTGTAATCAGAACAGTAATGCCTAGATTTTTTTTTTCTTTCATTTTGGCATCATTGATTTTATTTTATAATTAGAATCCGTTTTTTTAACGGTCTGTTTTAACTGTTTCTTTGACTGAGGAAAACACGTTTTTCCTCTGTGTGCGTGTTTTTGTGTGTTAAAACAGACTTCCTATTAGTGTCCCTATGGAAATCATAATGGTGCTATATGGGGAATGCGGGGCAAGAGAGGGCAGGAAAGGGCAGTAGGTGGCTGATTCTGCATGATGGCCGGCCAGAAGGGGCCTGGGAGGATAGGGCATGACCAAAGCAGGGCAGTGTACTGTTACATGTAAAGGTGTGTGATGTGGAATATTGTGCAATGTGTGTTATTGTGTACATGCTGCTGGGCATCTTAATTTCCTTTGGGATCAATTAAGTATCTCTACTTTAATTTATATTACCACTAGGAGGGGACTGTACCATTTGGAGAGGTAGAGCTCGTAAAGGAGTACAGGGCAGCAGATGAGCACGTTAAGTGTTAAGTCATCACCAACTATTATAACTTAGTGGTATTGGTATACTTATTGAGGAACTCTAATTGCGCTTAAAAATTATTGATCACATTAATCTAATCGCGATTATCACATTCATTTTGACAGCCCTACTTTTTATTTGTTTAATTATTATTTATTTTACAACCACGAGGTGGCAAAACTTGTAGAGCCACATGGGGCAGCAGAGGGGATCAGTAGGATAAGACTGTCGCTACTTAACTGATTTTATATTATATTTTACAATATTACCATGTGAAGAGGTAGGACTCGTTGAGCTGTATTAGTAGTATAAAACTCTGTTGTTACTTACATAATGTATATTATATTATACTATGTGATATAATACGTATTATCTACCTTTGCAATGGAATTCTCTTTTCTGATGGGGTGATCATTTATTCCGTGGAATCGGTCAAGGGTCAAGCGTGCGACTAAGTTAGACGCGCATAGAATCTTCGTTTGGAATGCTGACAGGGGGGATGGTAGGATAAAACTGTGTCGTTACTTAACTGATATGTAAAATAACGTCCGACGAGGTGACCGGTTCCACAAAGTTAATGGCGAGGCGGTGGCTTCGAACAAGATATATTGTGAGCAAGATAGACACATCGCTATAGGGGCGTCTAACTTAAGACGCTTCTTGAATCTTTGCTTGGAATGCCGAAATTGTGATTATTTAATTTTCCAAAGACGATGTCCATGTTTCCACAGCGTTATCCCCACGTGTCTAACTTGGTCACACGTTTGCCGCCTGACCGGTTCCACGGAATTAATGGTTACCCCATCAGCCAATCACAAAAGAGAATTCCATTGCAAAGGCAGATAATACATTGTATTACATTAAATTACCATTTGGAGAGGTAGAACTCGTAGAGGCGGACAGGGCAGCGGAGGGGATTGTCATTGTTCTCCGGCATCTCCAGATCACTCTCCCAGCTGTTCTCATCTTCATCCAGCTTATGCTTCGCGGATGGGGAATGCACAGCTAAATCAACAGGAAGAAATCAAAGAACATTACTGCAAGTGTGCAATGTGTGTGTGTGTGTGTGTGTGTGTGTGTGTGTGTGTGTGTGTGTGTGTGTGTGTGTGTGTGTGTGTGTGTGTGTGTGTGTGTGTGTGTGTGTGTGTGTGTGTGTGTGTGTGTGTGTGTGTGTGTGTGTGTGTGTGTGTGAATCAGAAAAGTAATCATGAATTAAAAAACCTGCTCTCACACAAAAGCCACCTTAAACAAAATCTAAAACACTGGCGACCGACAGGGATGATGCAAATGGACATACGTTTCGCAAACAGCAAACAGAATGTTTCCAGCAAAAACCTTTTGGGTGCATCTATTTTTGGACAAGCTAAGCTTGCCAGGGAATACATCAATGTCAGTCTTTTCTTGGACGCATCGTTCCAGTCAAGCATCTCAGTGAGCATGTCAATAAAACCTTTCCTCTACAACATTAGTACATGCATAAAGTAAATAAAGATAATATATAGATTATTTATATATATATTTATTATCATATAATTTGGAATGCTCCTTCCTTCCACATTCGTGGTCATATATTCTCATAAAGTTGTCCTAGATTGTGCTATACAGTATCATTGACAGTGCTCTGGAAAATTAAATAAAGTCTTTAACAGTTAATGAGCATGACACCTTCAGAAAATACTAACGCAGGCATGGACAGTTATTTTGCATGACTTTTTTCTGCTGTAGGAAATGGAGTAGGAGTGGAGTAGCAGAGTTTGATGCACCATTAAATTATCATGTGCAGGTGCAAGGAAGCACAGGTACCTACAGCACAGATAAAACGTCTTGCCAAGGGGGCAAACACACCCACCCCTCTACCCACCCACACAGAGGCTACTACAGCAGTGTTCCCTAACCTTTTCAGTCATGCCATGAGCACAGCCCCTCACTCATGCTCTATATCTCTTCCTCCCTTATGCTCCATACATTGAGTGCGTATACATGCAGTTCAGTATCCCGAATATGATCGGGATATTAAGTATCCCGAATTTGCGTTTGAGCATATAAACACTTCAGTATCCCGAATAAGCCCTTATTCGGGATACTGAGAAATCGGGATATGCTAGGTGGAGTATTCCGAAAGAAGCCGGGAAACTGACGCATGTAAACACCTTATCCCGAATACAGGGGCTTGCCACAGAACGCTCTTCCTGGTATCCAGGCTACATGCATTTGAAGAGAATTCTACAACGGCCAAGAATGTTGACTGGGATATTACGTTCTGTGCTCATATAAAAACCTTATCCTGAATATGATCATAACCGGGATATGCGTCATATTCGGGATACTGAACTGCATGTATACGCACTCATTTATTATTACATTTCTTTCACGTACCCCCTCCAGTGTTTCAGATACCCCGAGTGGTAGGCCTACACGTATCCATGGCTGGGAATCACTGTACTACAGCAACAATAGGGCATACTAGTCAAGCGCACACCCCTTTCCCTCCCCCCCATCTTTTGTGCCTAGAAGCATACAACTTTTAAATAAGTTAAGTTCAAACAGAATAACTGTAATACAGTAATTGTATATAGGATTTGAATCTTATTATTCTATTTTTATATACTTTGTAAGCTTTGTTTGTCTTTTTAGTCTAGTCTTGTCTTTGTTTACTATTGTAAACTATGTCCAAATGTTTATTCTACTCCCAAAAGGCAGGACAAATTCCCTTCGGGGCCATATCTCACCTAAGCCCTCCTGGTCCAGGCCGGGTATCCTGAAGCGCAGGTAGGAGGTCTTGCCGGAGGGCGTGGTGCGCGTGTGCCGGGTGACGTGGGCGAAGGCCAGGCGCCGGTGCTGTGCCAGCGTGGCCAACCGCAGCAGCTTGGTGGCGAAGAACAGCATGGTGCTCAGCAGCACGATGGGGGAGTAGGCCCCTAGCTGCTTACACTGCCACAGGTACTCCTCCTCCACACGAGACTGCAGCAGCTCTGTGGATATAGAATAGAGTATTGTAATTAGTAGAGATGTACAGGATCCAAGATCCTGTTCCGGATCCGGCAGGATAATAGGGTTTTTCAGACTATCCGGATCCGGCAGGATCTTAAGCAGTGGATCCGGTATCCGGCAGTTACCTAAAAATCAGGATCTGGGGCATCTCTACTTTTTACGTAGCCTAGGCTTTTCAGTCAGTCTTTCACAACCCCTATCGCTGCATGGACTGAAAGCCCTTTGGAAGCGGCCGTTGAAGGCATTGTGGCAGTAAGCCAATGAGTCTTAAAAATAGTTTGCACCAACGTAATAAAAAGGGCCCACGTGTGCGAGTTGGCTATGTGTTTCAACCCTTTCGTAGGATCCGGTATCCGGTTCCGGATCCGGCCGGATCTCTAGTAATTAGGGATGTACCGAATCCTGATTTTTAATGTTCTGTCAAATACCGAATGCCTTGCTTAGGATTTAGCCCAATCCGAAACCGAATACCAAATCCTTCTCCGATCACCGAAACCGAACCGAGTCACCAAGGCCGACTCCAAAACCGAATCGTGGATTCAGTAACTGTGAGCAATAACTAACAGGCTCTGCCGAATATCGAATCCACTGTTCAAGATTTGGCAGAATCTGAAACCGAATACCCAAAACCTTCTCCGATCATCGAAACTGAAACCAAACCCCGTCAACAAGGCTGCATCCGGCCGAATCAGAAAGTGAATCTTGGATTTGGCACATCCCTAATTATAATATATAATATATCAGTGTTACGATTAGAACATAACATGGTGCAGAGAAGCATGATGGGCACCCGACGGCTGACACGGCCACAGGACTTTAGTACATATATAATATACAATGTAGCATTCGGATTAGAACGTAATAACGCAGTTCTGTGGAGGTATACCGTAACAGTATTACAAAATACCATTATGATTATCGGTCAATGATGTTTTTTTGGGTTCAGATGTCAGGTGGTACAACCACAGCTAACTTTTTGAAAAAAGGTTTGCACACTCCTATGGATTTGTTCTTTAAGTTATTATTATTTTTTTTTTAATTCATTCATTGGCATGATGACGTTTTGACCTTGTGGTCTTCCTCAGATTCACCGCAAGGTCACAAAGTCATCATGCCAATGAATGAAGAAAAAGAAAAAAGATCCACAAAATCCACTAAAAACTAGTTGTTACATTAGTTGTGGTTGCACAACCCTGCCATGAGCTACTTGACATGAGCTACCATTGACCCTTATAACAATATCTTATGTAACAATATATGACCTTAAAATTACAAAAAAATAATACATATACCTCCTTAACCCCTGCAGATAACCATAATCATGGACTGGAACACAGCTTGTGTGTCTAGTGTTCATTTTGGAAAACTTATCTTGGAACCTGTTCCATACTCTACTGGAAACAAACTCTGCCTGCAGAGTTGTCCTTAAAGACACACACTCACACTCACACTCACAACCCAACCCTGTCTGGTGGGCATATCAGCCTACATGGCTCAAGTGTCTTTACCTACAGCTCCAGGCCTTTTTATTAGAATACCATGAAAAAGTTGATTTATTTCCATAATTCCATCAATACTGTTAAACTGTCATGGATTGTAGATTCATGGCCCAGTTTTTTAACTATTCCAATCATTATTTTTTTTCTTTTTATATACGTTGGCCTTCCAGCTCAAAAAAACCATGAATTGGGGAATTCGCATTATTAGAATATTGTTATAAAATCAAATGTTTCTTCATCAAAATTCGGGTCACATTAAATCAGTTGAAATTTGGTACTTTCTACATAACATGCAATGGTCAATACTTGGTTAGGACATTCTCTGTCTTCATGATGGCCATGATGCGTTTAACATTGAAGTCAATGGCAAAAACAGTGAATGGGAGTTATGGAAGCCCAGATATCCTCGATGCTTTGCTGTCAGCTGTTCTTGTTTGTTGACCTGGTGCCCCACACTTCACTCTTCAATATACCCTGTAGATTTCCATGCCACGTTTTGGTGTTAACTCACCAGTTTAATTCTAACTCAACAGAAATAAAACCCCATTCATTTTCAATGGGGTTTCATTTCTGGTTATTTAGAATTAAACTGGTGAGTTAGTGCCAAAACGTGGCATGGAAATCTACAGGGTATATTGAAGAGTGAAGTGTGGGACACCAGGTCAGCTATACAAAAACAGCTGACGGCAAAGCATCAAGGATATCTGGCCTTCCATTACTCCCATGCACTGTTTCTGCCATTGACTTCAATGTTAAACGCATCATGGCCGTTATTATTAATAATATTAAGACAGAGAGAGTCCTAACCAAGTATTGAACATTGCATGTTGTGTAGAAAGTACCAAAGTTCAACTGATTTGATGTGCACTGATGTGAAACAAATTTTGATGAAGAAAATTGTGATTTTATTACAATATTCTAATGATGTGAATTCCCCAATTCATGTTTTTTTTGAGCTGGAAGACCAAAATGTGTAAAAATAAACAATTTAATGATTGGAATAGTTAAAAAACTGGGCCATGAATCTACAATCCATGACAGTTTAACATTATTGATGGAATTATGGAAATAAATCAACTTTTTCATGGTATTCTAATAAAAAGGCCTGGAGCTGTATGTACCTGAAGAACTCCACTACATTGCTTTGCATTAAAAGCATCTGTTCATGTAATGTAATGATGTTGCGTGGTTAAAAATTAGAGCACAGACACTTTTTAAGGTACGCGGATGGATGACACAGTAGCGAGTTAAAGCAGGGCAGCAATTTGAGGCCAGCGGCTGAGATTATTATGTTGCCACCTCTCCCTGGTGTATCCAAACATATTTTGCAAGTCACCCTTATTACCCTAAAAAAGCACTGCCGTCTCTCCTTGCAAACAGATCTTGGTGTCAACTACCACAGAGTACAGTAAAATTAAATGAAACTCTTTGAAACGATATAGTGAAAAGACCTGTTAATCCAGCACATATAAAATAAATTAGCGTTAATGGAATACAAACTAAATAGCTGTGTTTGAAATGCTTTTCTTTAGCTCTTTTGTTTCAGGCATGTAGAGAAACGGGTGATTGTATTTCAAAATTGAGGAACTAAAAACAGATTCCAACAGGTTGCGACACGCCAGCGTCACCCTGCAAGTGGCGCTTGGATGGAAACCTGATTTGGCCCCTTCCACCCACAGCTGTGTCTTATTTGTCACATCACAGAGGGAACATGATATGAGGTCACATGAGTTCGATTGGATTCAGGCCTCAAGTGCATTGAAGATGGCATATTTAAAAGGGAGCCTTGCTGGGTTGCCTGGGTTTGATGCATGTTTGAACAACAGCAATCAGAGATGGCAACCTGATGACGTGTGTGTTTGACGACGGCTCTATGAGTGTATGGGGTGTGTTTGGTGCCCCCTGCAGACTACTGAAACACACTGCGGGCGTATAGACAGAGACCAGACAGATGGGATCATTGTAATAATAAAGGAGTAGAATGAAGCCACGCTACAGTAGAGTAAGCACGGAAAAGTATGGGACACCCTTGTAGAAAATATAAAACTAGTGAACAGTCATGACTGTGTTGCTTTTTGAAATTGGAATAGAGCTTTTAGCGTCTGTTTATCATGTTCATTTCTTTAAAATCGAAATAACATTGATATACTGAGTGATAATATTGATTAATATTGAACAAATAATAGCGATAATAATGTGACATTAATTATAAAAAACTGAGTAAGGAACCCAACACCACATTGCTCCAGGTGTAGCCAATACCCTGCAATAACTTGAAGTCGCTTGGGATAAACAAATCACCTAAGTGTAATGTAATGTAGTGTAATGCAGTAACAGCAACTGCAGCTGATGTTAATGTGAATTACCATGTGGCTCCACGGTCTGGCCCCAGCTCTTGAGCATCTTGGTGATGTCGGTGGTGAACTTGTTGTAGAAGGAGTCCGTGAAGATGTTCTCGATGCGCCCGTTGTCGAAGAGATACTGCGAGGAGGAAGCCAGCCGCCAGGGAAACCGCAGCAGGACAGGTGGAGACAAGAACACGTTTATTTTTAGAGGCGAGACCATGTTTAGGCATGCTGCTGGTGAAAATGGGAACCAACCCCCGAAAACACACATCATCTTGCCCATAGCAACACCACTGTTCGGTATAGTATATTTGTACATACCATACTATTCATTGTGGCACAGCTTTCCTAGTTTGGTGTCTGTCAATCACTCCCTGACAGTCCATGTTTGTTATTTTTTTGTATTCATCATGTTGTGTTGTATTACAGTATATTGTGTTCTCATTATGCACTACTACTACATGTCTATTGGGTGTATAGCGAGTCAAAATAAAATTTCTTCAACAAGTTTTTATGCAAGTGAACTTGGCCAGTGGCACTAATTGAAACAATTCAGTTGAGACGTCCTTTAAATTGTAATGTAAATGCAATTCCTGTTGTTGTTTGGAGCATCTCCCCATCTCCTTCCGTCTCCTTCACTGTTAGCCAGCGCTGACAAAACACCCCAGACAAAAGCTGTGAGTCATCCTTTGTGGCTACTCGAGCAAGACAAAAGCATGCATGGGCATGATAGATGGATTGCCATACGAATTTAAATGGCAGAACGCAATGCAAAAAAAAAAAAAGAAAAAAAGATGAGAAGAAGGGGAAAAAGTAGTGCGTTTTTTTTTTTTTGTTGTTATTGTCGCTGAGCAGAATGGCCCTCATGCCCAAGCGTTATGTTGGCACGGCGACCGCCTGCCTTCCCAGTAGGACGTCCTCCTACTCTACCCAAGGCTGTGTTCCAATTGGAACGCGAGCGAAGCCGAGACCACATGTGAGTGTTCCTCTACCCCCCATCCCATCTCTATCTCCACCACCCCCCATCCACCATTCTCTCCTCTCCTGTGCAGAATGCAAGGCTTTGGAGAGGAGCCTCGGTGAAGACAGATGGAAGCCATGGATGTATGGAAGCCAATGGCCAATGACTGTACATTCTATTCTTAATGACATAATTTCTAAACCGGCCAATGGGGTGTCAGCATGAGTACATTGCAGACATTTTGTGTTAGGTTGTTGGCTAATTTTACCCCAACAAAACGCAGTACTGATAGGGCTCTAACTTGCTGTGAAGTTTCAGCTTTCCAAAAACAATAACAATGTTTATTTCACACTGTGGCAAGACACGTCTACTGCCAACCACTCAATCTGTATTTTGGGGGTTGCCAAACCCAAGCTTTGTCTGAGATGGTTTTAAACTCCATGAACTCATACAGCTGGCCTTAAAGCACCATACATGGCTGCAATATTGCAATATTGGGGATTAGTTTGCTAGAGCTAAGAAAACAACAAAAGTGAGGGCATTCTTAATGATACACTATACACCGAGTGATGCATCTTTTTTCCAGACTAACCCGACCAACCACATTTTTCAGAAAGCTGGATGAATAAGTGTGCCATGCCTCTGTGTGTGTGTGTGTGTGTGTGTGTGTGTGTGTGTGTGTGTGTGTGTGTGTGTGTGTGTGTGTGTGTGTGTGTGTGTGTGTGTGTGTGTGTGTGTGTGTGTGATTTTACACACCTGCTGTATGCCGAGACAGAGGCAGTAGGTGGCGTCGGGGGCGTAGGGCTGGCCGTCAGGCCTCCGCACCTCACTGATGAACCGGCTCAGCCCATAGCTTAGCTCCGCTGAACTGCACTGCAACACGTCCTCCTTCACCACCATGGCCCGGGCACCTACACACACAGGACAGGAAAGGACAGGACAGGTTAGGTTTATTGAAATAGGTTAAATTCTTTCTTCATTTTATAATCTTTTGTTTTTTTATTGTCCTGTGGTTTGCTTTGCATTATTTCTGAGCTACACTGCAGAGCATCCTCCTTCACCGCCATGGCCCCAGCACCTGCCCAGAGACTAAAGCCTGATTCACACAGGATGAATATTACTAGTGGAACACCTGCCCATAGACACAAGATAGACAGTGGGACACTTTTGAATATTTCTCACGAACTCTCTTTGGTCCCTCCCAGTATCTTTCTGAACACTTGCTGCCGTTCAAGCATGCTGTATGTCTCATTTAATTCTTGGTGACCACAGATATTGCAACTTTGTTTTCAGCCCACAGACAGTGGGAGCGATCGATGGAATCTTCATACTGTACGCCTACTAATGGCCCATTTAATTACTGTAAGCATTGGTTTGTTAATATGATTAATTCAAACGAAAACGTCACATAGTGCCTCTTCAATAAAACTGCTTTCACCATCATGGCCCTTGCATTCGGTGCACAGAAACAGTGGGCCTTTTCAAGAGGACAGCTGTCTTCAAATGAAATACTTTGACTTTGTTTTAAAAGGACAGTTCTCATTTACTTTCGTCACCATCATGGGTCCACGCAGACCAGACAGACGACGAGGGAAGGGTGCACCGTTTGAAAAAGAAGGTTTTATTTAAATAAGACACTTTCAGCATCACAGCAGTGACGGCACAGGAGGACCGTATAATGGTCCATCCTTCTCCCTATTCTGTCTATTTTTTTCCATTATTATGTATTACTAACTATTAAGGCTGTAACGATATTGCATCGAACCGAGGGATCGCGGTACGCAGACCCACGAACCCCTATCGCGAAGCTTCCTCACAGAATCGCGATGTGCCCTTTTAAAGTTGTTACCCCTCAGTGTAGAACACAACAGACAACATACAGGCAAGAGTTTGCATATGCGCTTAAAAAGACCAGTAGAAAAAGGGTGCACACGTTCGAGTAACAGTTCCATTCACCCCTTTCTCATATAAAATGCTCCTTCCAACCAGCACGTTGTTGTTATCCATTGCCTGAGCAACCTCCGTGGGACGACAAACTTTGGCAAATATCGGAAGGTGAAGGACAAATGAACAACAGACCAAGAAGGCTTTTATAAACGTGTCAAGATTTGTTTTACTCATGCATGCGCGATGTATTGCGAGTGGAGTTTGACGTTGGAGCGGAGAGAGAGAGAGAGCGCGAGAGAGAGAGCGCACGAGATGCTCCGCCTGCCTAAACCAGCCTGGAATCGCTTGTAGGGAGGTGCCCGAAGTCGGACGAACGTTGAGGTCGATAGGCAGGATATTAGGCAGCATTATTTCTTCCCACCTTAACGTTAGTCTATATTGTAAAATTACCGCCTACATAAGCAGAAAGCATGCTCCATTTCAGCCTCTGTATTCGTTCTCGCTCATGACAAAATGTCAAACCACAAAACAAAACGAAAAACGTGCGCGTTACGTAGCAGTGAGAACTAACTGAGGTTCATTTCGGGTTTTGATTGTAGGCTACGGGCAGGTGCTGCTGCACGATCAAAAAAAAGCTATGGAAATATTTAACTTAATCAAAATTAAGTGTTGCATTTCTTTAAGTAGCCTAACTTAATACAACATGTTTCCTTTGGCCAGTGTTGATTTAATGTTTGGATATTAATTGGATAGGCCTAATGTTTGATAAAGTAAGACAGCTGCCAATGACCATACACCCTGACCACCCCGCCTCTCTCTCTCTCTTTCTCTTTCTCTCTCTCTCTCAAAATAAGATCTTAGCCTATTTATAAGCCTTTTTCCTTGGTGAACTAATATCCCTTATTTCTCTGTGTTGTGTTTTGATGTCAACACCTGGGAACAGGTTGCAGTGGTAGCCTATATCTGCAACATCATTCAGCCTTGTAAAACTACAAAATTAATGCAGGCAGGTAAATGCAAAAAATATATTAATTACGAAGTATATAATATAATTTATTTTCTTATTATTTAATAATTAAAAAAAAAAAAAAAATGTGTGTGAAATCGTGGGGCATATCGAACCGTGGGTCATATATCGTGATACAAACCGAATCGTGGGTTGGGTGTATCGTTACAGCCTTACTAACTATTATTATCTACTATCTACTATTATTTCTATTATTCTATTATTTTTCTCTTATTATTGACTCCAGCAGTCATCCGTATAACCCTTGCACCTGTGGAAAGAGACTGTGGGTGGGAGGTGGACCATTTTTTAAAAGGATTTATTTAACTAGACCACACAGACGGTAAGTCACTGATTTTAGATGGAAGGTTGACAGAAATATATCCAAAAGCCAACTCTAAAAGCAGCCTGCTGAGGGAAGAGAGAGAGAAGTGGGGAGTAGAGTTATGGCTCTGAGATGAAAAAGATAGATGAGGAGAGAGAGAGAGAGAGAGAGAGAGAGAGAGAGAGAGAGAGAGAGAGAGAGAGAGAGAGAGAGAGAGAGAGAGAGAGCGTGCGAGCAAGCAAAAATTAGATGAGAGATGGGGGGTGGGCAGCGAAAGAGAGGTATGAAAATTGGAGGAAATTAAGGGAAGAGGGGAAAATAGCGTTAAAATATTCTGCTATTTTTGGCAGTCATTTGGTATTCCTTCCCACTGTGTGGCCATGTAGATACCAGCAGGATAGAGGTAGGCAATTATCTATTATGGAGTCACGCAGGCTGTATATCTTTATTAAAAATGTCAATGCAATTATTTCAAACTTTCATTATGTAACATTGTCATCCCTTTATGGCAAACACTTCATTTATTTGTCGATATAACTCGATAGAACAAATTACGCAAAGAATGAGAGAGAGAGAGAGAGAGAGAGAGAGAGAGAGAGAGAGAGAGAGAGAGAGAGAGAGAGAGAGAGAGAGGGGGGGGGGGGGGGGGGGAGGGAGAGAGAGAGAGAGAGAGAGAGAGAGAGGGAGGGGAGAGAGAGAGAGATAGAGAGAGAGAGAGAAAAAGAGAAAAAGTGAGAGAGAGAGAGAGAGAGAGAGAGAGAGAAAAAGAGAAAAAGTGAGAGAGAGAGAGAGAGAGAGAGAGAGAGAGAGAGAGAGAGAGAGAGAGAGAGAGAGAGAGAGAGAGAGAGAGAGGGAGGGAGAGAGAGAGAGAGATAGAGATTAACAGAAGACAAGACAGCAACCGGACTGTGAGAGGAAAAGGGGGTACACAGAAGAGGACAGGGGACTGAAAAGGGGTGTTGTTGACAGTCGGAAACGGACCAAATAAAACACTAAAAAAGTGGTAATGGGAGAAAAGAGAACGGGGAGGATAAACTGTTGGGGTATAAAAAGAAATCAAATCATAGACTGCGTCACCACACTGTACTGCTGCCACCCACTCTCAGCACCATGTGTGTGTATGGTGTGTGTGCGTCTGCGTGTGTGCGTGCGTGCATGTGTGTGTTTCTCCACTTAAAAAAGACGACAGCATCAATGCAATTTTGGCAGTGAAGCATCGATTCTGCCAGCCACACTTGAAAACTTAATTTGGCCTTCAGCCGTGTTATTAGGGTCTCGAAATTTCCTGCCTAGCGTGTCAGTATCTATTCACGTACGTGTAATATTGTTAGTTTGCGAGCAGATGGATGATGGCCTGAGTGAGTAATAATGTTAATTTACACCCATGTGACCTCGGTGGCTCGGTGGTACACGAGGGCTGTGATTGACAAAGGCCAGAAATGCAGGAAAATATACAAAAGATGTAGGACATGCCGGACGATGATTGAAACATTGTATGTTTTAATTAATTTTTGTTTACTTTTGGAGCACAATTGACAGTGCTGCAGACTAACCTCTTTCCCAAAATAATATACTGAGCTCCTTGTTACATAGATATTTTCCATGGTGACACTGGCTATAAATATGCATTTTAGGTTTGAAATCAGAAATTCTTTATTAATCAGGAGAAAAATATAGATTACGTGTGGCGCCTCATGTGGGTGGACGGGTATGAGGGTGGGTGCTTGGATGTGGTTTTGTATAGGTGCTGGTACTGTGGAGTACAGCCTGCACTACACTGACTCCTGGCTTTGACCTGGCTTCTACAATCAATCCGGAAAGTATTCACAGCGCTTCACTTTTTTGACATTTTATTATCTTACAGCCTTATTCCAAATGCTACAAATGTATCTCTGTTGTCAAAATCCTACACAAATTATTCCATTATGACCATGTAAAAAACTTTACTATTTATTTTTATAAATTCTAAAAACTAAGAAATCATTTTTACAAAAGTATTCACAGCCTTTGCTTAATACTTTGTAGAACCACCTTTGGCAGCAACTACATTCTTTTTTCATTTCGAAATGAAATGGGATTAAAAGGGAGGTCATAGGTGTGTGTTTCAACCTTTCAGTACATTGAAATTGTACATTTTGAGTCTGCACCTGGCTAAAATAGATGGGTGTGAGTTTTTAATGAAATCCTATGGAGAGTATCATGATCTGCTTCTGTAGTAACAGTGCATGTTGACATGCATGCTTCTTTCGTAGTCATTCAGATTTCCAATGCTGACGGCATCCACACAACGCCAAACGATGTCAGTCCCACTACCATGCTTGACTAGCCAGATGATGCACTTTTTTGGTAAAATTCACTTGTTTACCACCACACATGCTTAACACCATCTAAAGCAAATTTGTTTATCTTGGTCTCATCAGACCACACGACATAGTTATAGTGATCCATATCCTTGGTCTGTTCATCTCTCTTGAGACCAAGATAAACAAATTTGCTTTAGATGGCGTCAATCATGTGTGGTGGTAAACAAGTGAGTTTTACACAAAAAGTGCATCATCTGGCTCGTCAAGCATGGTTGTGGGACTGACATCGTTTGCCGATGTACAGATGCCGATGGACCTAGACTATTGGCTTGGTACTGTCATACAGTATGTATGGGTGAAAAGGTATGTGGACACTGCAATGTGCTGTACTGACCGCAGGGTTTGCCCTGGCCGCTGTTGGCATTGAGCTGCTTGTTCCTCCACTGCACCCAGCTGTGCCAGGCCTGCACCCCATAGGTGTGGTTCAACCGGGACATCCCGGACGAGCCCCCAACACCACCCAGAGGCGACGTTCCCCGCTTACGAGTCTGAAGACAGGAGATTTAGTTAGGATTACAGTCACAGTTAGATTTAGGATTAAACCACACATTTGTCATTGTAAAAAGGGAATCATACATTTCAAATATTAATGAGACAGTGAATCATTTTCAAAAGAAAGTGTATAACATCTGAACTATGCATGAATTTCAAAACACAACAATAATGCATGCAATTATGCAGAAAACAAAACACAGAAACCAATTAAGCAATAGAACCACAGACAGCAAAACAGGCCATGTGGTTGATACCAGCTAAAATTACAGACTCTATTGGACCGAGAAAAAAAAAAAAACAATTCATCTGCGTTTCTTTGCACTCTATGGCTGTGGGAATGATCCGGAAGCGGAACGCACACAAAACAGTGACTTCACACCCACCTCTTGTTCATTGCATTAATTGCTAGGTGAGGGGGAACTAATGCCACACTGTAATTAGACCAGGATTACGCAAGCACCTTTTGTAGTATAATTACCCGCAATTACCGTCCATTGACTTGTCACAACGATGCAATTTATTAATGCTTGCCTGAGAGACAGAAGGCTCAACAAAGTGCCTGCAGGAACGGTTTTCAGATTGTAAATGAATTTGCCTGGAAGTCAAGACATTGAGCTTCATGAAAATAATAAAGTTTGATGAAAGCCTCAATTTTATATACTTAATTTAGCCATGAAGCCACACAATATTAGTCAAAATAATGCTTCGATGTAAAAAAAAATGTGCCTACCCTGTACTGTAGTGAGTTGTTTTTTGGATCAGAGGGTTGCTGATTCGAATTCCACTATCTACCTACACCTACCCTGATTATCATCGACATTCAAATCTCTTCGAGACTTGGTCTGACCAAGAGCATAACAATTAACGTTACCCAAACGGCATAGTTGACCTGCCTCCCTTGGTTTGCTTATGGTTGTTTGCTATAGACAAAGTGGGAGGAGTTACCGTATTTGCGCGAACTCAGAAAGTACTTGCATTGCTCTTGACCTGACTAGTTGCAACGCTGAAAGTGTTGCGTCACTAGGAGGGCAAAGCCTGGCTAACCTTCACCTACACATTCAAATTCTACCTACACCTCAGCAAAGTACCTAACCCTACCTTGCTTCAGGGTTTGCAAATACCCTGTACCTAAATAACTTTAAGTTGATTTGGATAAAGATTGCCAGCCAAGTGTGATGTAATGTAGTGTACTGCATGCGTCTACAGCTGATGGCGCAGTACCTACCCGTTTCCTGAGGGGGGTGCCGTCTCTGGTTCTCTTGCAGGCGCGGTGCTTCAGGCCCATCCTCTGCTCCACTGACACACCACCATCTTCAGACTCTGAATCATCAAACACACACACACACACACACACACACACACACACACACACACACACACACACACACACACAGACACACAGACACGCACACACGCGCACACACACACACACACACACACACACACACACACGCATGCGTGCACACAAACGCACAGACACACACAGACACATACACACAAAAAGCAATGAGCTCAACCTAACCTGGTCTTCCCATACCCTCATAATATGGGGCTCATATTAAGTTTGCACGGATAACTGAAATGGGAAGGGTGAACTGTCAAAGTCTGAAATTATTGGGTCTCATTTTGCCCAATCAGTGAGGTTTGGTGTTAATCACCATGTGAAGTGAAGGAGAACAGGCCCAGACGTGAAATGTAAATTAGGGAAATGGACATTAAGCTGAAGGTTACAAAGGGTTAATAAGCTCCAGGCTAAACTCAACTAATAAAAATGAGTTAACATTTGGCGTAGAGCTGCTCAATTGTGCTCAATCTCATCATGATCACGATTGTGGTTAATATTCTTTGTTGCCTGAATCTTTGATTATCCACCTGAAATGAATTGATCTATTTGGCCCATTTATGCAATTCGCTTGAAGAGAAAAATGGTTTTATTTATTTATTTATTTTTGGTTTAATTAATTGTTACAACTTGATTTTCACATGAACTTAGTGAAAATAATAATCTTGATTAAAATGTGATTAATTGCACAGCCTTAATTCTTAGCAACCATATCGCAGTCAAGATTCAAACTCAATCCCCTCTCCGTGCTTCTATGTGAATCACTTTTTATGCAAAATGCAGCTCTTGGACCATTTGTCTTTGCAATGCACTTGAAAAAGAAGAAACAAAAATAATTGTCTCTCTACAGTAGCAGTGCTGTGTCTGAACGTGTTTCTACAGCTCCAGCACAGCGCAGGCGTGACGGCTCAAGTTGGCTCAGCTCAGCGCAGGTGTGAGAGCGCCAGCGTCGTGCTGCTGCAGGGGCGCTTCCTGGGTCCTCTCACCTCCCTCAACCCTGGCCTAGGTGTCACCCCCAGCACGACGGCTCATTTTTCATTAGCACCTCTATTTAGGGAGCATACATTCACTGTGTGTGAGGGAGGCAGAGGAGGCAGGCTCGCTACCAAGCTAGTGCCCTCCCTTTCTGACTAGAGGCAGAGAAGGATGGCTAGCTCGCTCACTTGCTCAACCTTGCTCTGGTCTGCATGTAGTAGAATTAAGTGACCACACATACACACACATCCCCCCCCACCCCCACCCCCCCGCAGACCGGCCCGCACGCACACACACACACACACACATGCACACACACACACACACACACACACACACACACACACACATACACACAGGCATTGACAGCTAGCTCTCCTCTGCTCCCTCCCACCTGCCCTCCCTCTCCCTTGCTCCCAGCATCACGTCTTACTGTGGGCGTCTTCAGCTCCGCGGTTCGCCAAGCTGGAGGTGGAGTCCAGGGCTCCTCCTCCCCGGGCCAGTGGGCTGGGCGTGGGGGCTCTGGCGCCGGTGGAGGAAAGGTGTGAGGCGCGCTCATCATCCAAGCTGAGGGGGGTGGACACGGCCTCGGACTCCAGGTCGCCGCTGTATGTGCTGCCCTGGTCTGGATGCAGCAAGAGGGTTCATGCATACGCACACACGGACCAACACACACGCACACACACACACACGGACGGACCAACGCACACACACACACACACACACACACACACAGACACACACACACACACACACACACACACACACACACACACACACACACACACACGGACGGACCAACGCACACACAAACACACACACACGGACGGACCAACGCACACACACACACACACACACGGACGCACGCGCGCGCACACACACACACACACACACACACACACACACACACACACACACACAGACACACACACAGACACACACACACACACACACACAGACACACACACAGACACACAGACACAAACGCACACAAGCCGAGGTGAAAATGAAAACATAGCAAGACACTTAAATTCTCTTGGCAAATACTATTTTGGTCCATAGCAATGCATTAATCACCATCTGTATGAAAGTGTTCGTTTCTACATAACTGCTGCTTTATAAACTTGCAAAACAGGGTTAAAGAAAACTTCTCAGAGATGGCGTTACACACACTGATCTTTTTTTTGCTGTTGTTCAAAAGTCAATGATTTACATTCTAATCAGTTTCACAGTCCTTGAGTACCCGTCAGCCCACCTGTCCTTGAATATCAATCAGTCCAACTGTGCTTGAGTACATCAGAGTAATGTTATCCAGACCAGAAAGCGTCTCTCTGCACTGTGTGCTGCATCACTGAACTGCGGGCCTCGCATCAGTGCCAAGAATGACCACATAACTCTGCCAAACCCACCGGACCGGGCCCAACGGGCCACTAACACTACCGGTACCGGACACACACGCACGCACGCACACACACACACGCAGACACACGCGTGCAAACACACATTCGCAAACACACACACGTGCAAACACACACGCGAGCGCAAACACACACGCGAGCGCAAACACACGTTAACACACACACTCAAACACACACGTGCAAACACACACACACGTGCAAACACACACACACGTGCAAACACACACACACACACACACGCAAACACACACACGCGCAAACACACACACACACACACACAAACGCCCACAAACCTCCGACTGATGCAGATTTGTCCTTCTCCCTGTCCTCCTCCTCCCCCTCATCAGCCACCTCCTCGTCCACATCCGTCCTGGGGGTTCGGGGGGTGCCCCCTCCCTCGCCCTGCTGCCGCCCTGTGCCATCTGGCCTGGAGGGCATCATCAAGGGCACAGGCACCTGCAGCCGGACACACACACACACACACACACACACACACACACACACACACACACACACACACACACACACACACACACACACACACACACACACACACACAAACAAACAAACATCAGTGTCTAGGCCATGCAGCAATGTATGTGTGTGTGTGTGTGTGTGTCCACCTTTTTTGATTTGTGTGTATCGTGTATTACACATGAATGTGCATATAATTTTCTTCTCAGTCTGTTCAGCACTACTCCGATTTATTAATATTAGAATTATTAGCATTGCTTACCATAATCGCCAGAAGTAAATGCTACCATTAGCATCAAGCCACAAGTGATTTCTTGACGGAATTAAATGGCCGTTTTGCACTTTGGTGAATTTTACATTAATTTTGAAGTGGTTTATCAGTACATTTGATGAGGTTTTATTTGGTACCATAGGCTTCCTTTGCTACACTTAAAGTGATACTGTCCCATTTTTGGAAATAAGCTTATTTTACACCTCCCCTTGAGTTAAATAATAGGCGTTTACCGTTCTCCTGTACTTTCAACCGTTTTCTAGTTATGGCAGTGCACATTTCACCTCCAAGCTAACAGTTAACATTGAGTCCTATGAGACCAGTTAGCCGCGAGCTGGTCTCATAGAACTCAATGTTAACTGCTAGCATGGAAGTAAAATTTCCACTGCCATACCCAGATAATGGTTGAAAGTACAGGAGAATGGTAAAACCCTATTATTTCACTTAAGGGAAGGTGTGAAATAAGCTTATTTCCAAAAATGGGACAGTATCACTTTAATATGGCTATACTAAATCGTATGTATTCTCATATTTTACCAGGGCTCAACTACTTGTACACATACAAGCAATTTCCTGAAATGAGGTGGACTGTTCCTTTAAACCAGACCTGATTGGTCACAAACAATTGAAAAGAGTGGTCAATGCTGTTGAAGGTTAATAGGCATAGATGTAGCAGTCGGTCTTAAATCGCCTCTCTTAATGGGTGAAACCACAGAGCATTTTTCTTCTTCTTTAAAGAAGTCTTTAACCTCCATATGACCCCTAATGCAGTGGTTCTTAACCTGGGGTGCGGGCACCCCCTGGGGGTGCGCCAGAGGTTTTAGGGGGTGCGCGGAATTTTGTTTCCGTTGAGGTTGTGATCAAAATTCTGCTTCCAAACATTATAATTAGGCCAAATTATGACCAAATTAAAACATGTTTTGGTCCCCATATAAAGTCATTAAAGTATTGATTAATGTCTGAAGATTAATGTCTGAATATTAATCACTCAAATCATTTTTTAGTGCGTATACACCCGTAGACGCTTGGGTCGGGGGTGCGCGGCTTGTCTTGGGCACAGGTCAGGGGGTGCTTCAAGAAAAAAGGTTAAGAACCACTGCCCTAATGCACCTGCATGTCCTCTGCTTGAGCCACCGCTGCCTGTGGCCAGTGCAGACCTAGTGTGGATCTGAGTCTGTATCCAGGTTCCAAGTTTTGGCAAAGGACGCGCTCAACTTCTTGGAAAAAACGAAAGTCTTTGGGTGCGCGATAAAATGTATCAACTTAAGGATGAAAAATCTGCACTCACAAACTGCGTCTCATTATTTATTTATATTACCACCATGTCCAAAAAGCAAACGCGTTTCGGCTATCAAGCCTTCATCAGTGCGTGGTACCACGTTTGCTTTTTGGACATGGTGGTAATATAAATAAATAATGAGACAGTTTGTGAGTGCAGATCTTTCTTCCTTAAGTATCCAGGTTCCCTCATCTTATCCTTGAGACTCTCAATGTGGTGCACATAAACATGCCGTAATGTTAGCAGCACTCATCTGCGGTTTTACTCTTCGTTATTTGACATTTCTGCTGATTGAATAGTTGCGTAGACCAGTTTTTCTTCATATTTTGTCTATATTGTTATGAGCAGTCATCAATGTTGTTTACTGCCTGTTTCTACGGTGTTCTATGGAATGTGTGTGCAGCAAATGTGTCCAAGGCAGACTTCCCTTACGGATAATAGCCATACCATGTCATCTTCATCATCATATTGTGAAGCTATAGATATAGGGCATGCAGCATGTGTTTTTCCCTGAATTAGTTGTTCAAACAATGCTGCTGATTTAGTGGATGCATTCCTAAAGGGATTCCCTTTAGGTCTGACAACTGAAATCGATTTTTCCTTCTCCCTTCTCTACATCCCTCTCTACACCGCTGTCATGGGGCTGCACAGCGGAGGTAGGGGGTCAGCCAGGTGGGTGTTGGCTGGTGACACAAAATGGGCCATTCTGGCTTTTTTAAGAGAGCGACTGTGGCAACAACTGGGTCATTGGTCAAGGACTTGCAGGTCCAGTGAGGGATAAATGCACAGAGGATGCAGCGTAGCCACCGCATGCTAACACACACAGCTAGCCAGGCAGGCAGGGCCGCGGACAGCTTTTGCCGGGCCCGGGATAAAATACATCTGAAAAGACCCCCTCCTCAATACCTGCAATGTAATGGAGTCCCAATTCTGGTCCCCTCCTTTCTCTGGGCCCGGGACAACTGACCCCTTTGTCTCCCTCTATTGGCGGGCCTGCAGCCAAGTGCATTACATAAGGAACCTTGCATGTCTACTGGAGATCCCCAAGGTTGGATAATGTTACTTGCTTCTTACATGCACATTATTTTAGGGATAGAATGTTGTACTCCTAATAAATGCTATTATATATAGCATATTATATATTACATATATATTTATGTAAACTTATTCCTGAAATAGGAAACTAGAAAGCTGCAGTGGGTTTTCTTTATTAATAGAAGTAACATTTGATTAAACTAACTAAAAAACAAATGTTCATTGACGTAGTACACTTGTTTCCCGCAAGCTTATATAGAAATACACTGTAAATAAATAAATAAAATCTGAAAGATGAAAAGATGGAAGCTAAATAAAAGTATTCTCATTTTAGACGTAGTATGTTTATGCCTTTTTGCCGACAGGCAAAAATAGCCAAGCCTGAAACTGAGACTGGTGCCTGAATAAAATCCACTCACAAATAACAGCTTTGTACAGTAGCTCTGTGTTAAAGGGACACTGTGCAGGAAATGGTCAAAAAAGGTACTGCAACTATTCTGCTCATTGAAACTAGGCTCCCTGTTGCCAAATTTGATAGTTTACTAAGTAATAAACGAATATTTTCATTTCATTTTCATAAACAAGTATTCATAAAACATGTAACATTAGTGAGTGGGCACCATGAATTCTGGAAATAAACAACTAAAAATCTCACACAGTGTCCCTTTAAGCATAGCATGAGATTTCTATCTAGGTGTGCTCCTTAGTGTGCGTGGTGAGTGAGCTTCATGTTTGTGAGATTTGTGTTGTATACATTAACACATGGAGCAACAACACCTCGACACCTCCTCTCACAGCGACACCTGTTAGCAGACTGTTAAGAACTGAAGCCTGCAGCAGTGTTATACTGAGGCACCTTCAGTACCGGGTGAATACACCGGATTCAAGCGACAGAGAATCGTTGTGCAGCAAGAGCGATACGAGCGATGACTTGGTGGTACATACCGGTATGGGCATACCCAGGGGCACAGGCGTGTACTGGGTGTACATGTGCATGGGTACGGGGATGAAGACGGGCACAGGCACAGGGTAGGGCACAGGCACATAGCGGACCTTCTCATCTTTCTCATCTTCAGCTGAAAAGAGATATGCAGTGCATGAGTGTCACACACCACCACAGAAACAGACAAAAACATATTAGGATGCAGTATGTATACAGTACGTACAGTACACACACCAACAAGTATGCAGCACATACATACAGGGCTTGACAATGGCACCTGCCAACCGGCCAAATGCTGGTAAAACTTGGCTGTGGCTAGTAATGCTTTCAGTGTCACTAGCCAATTTGGCTGGCAGCTCATTCTGACATACGCTTATATTCTGTTATTTGCCCCTTATCAATTGTTTTTTTTTTTTTAAATCAAAGTTGTATCCTAAGCTCAGTAACTCAGTTTCTATTTGCTTGATATACTTTGATGTAGAGAGGTATACACTCATCTTGCTTTAGCACCTCATCTTCTGAGGTTAGACGTACACTATCGCGATAAAGAGGGGGAAAAAACAATATAAATTCTGTGGCCAGTGGAATACTTAAGTGGCTAGTGCCTTGGGAAAACCACTAGCCACAGTGGCCGATGGGTGAAAAAGTTAATGTCAAGCCCTGCATACATGGGTGGGAGACGTGACGCCTTGTTTTTTCGTAACATTGGTTAAAAACCTACAAAACTGTTATTTTCCTTTAAAAAACAAATGTCAATGAAAGAAGATGTGGTACATTATGTTTCTTATTAGTCTTAGGTGAGAAGAAACATTTTTGTTAAGATTTATGTAAAGGTTTATATGTCAAATTTCCTGCGGTGTGACTGTAACATTAATGAAACAATATATAATAATATATATATAAATTAACCAACAATATTTTGAATAATGTATGAAGCATTTGGCATGATTGCATAAATCTTAACTTTAGATTAAGATATGTGAATGTGGAAAAAACTCAAGACAGTAATATTAACTACAAGTTCAATTTCGTAACACAAATTGCGTCCTGTGGGGTGACATGTATGTCAATGTTTGTGAATGGGCAGCTGCAAGGCCAACTACAAGGGTCTTAAAGACTGACTCCTAACCAGTCAGTACCTCAGTTATTGGAGAGTACTGTGGAAGTTTAAGGTGACTCTTAACCTATTAATATGTCTTCATATTGCAATCTTTCTGTCACGCAATGCTTAGGTTCATTTTATGGTGTCCTGTGGTGTGACTGCTCTTATAGGAGGAAAAAAAAGTTTTTTATTAATGAAAACACATATTAAGATTAAACACAATATCATTATCAAGTTAGCATGAGCTCAGATGTCAGTCATGTATACAAAAGGATTAAAATGGCCATAATGCAGTGAATTCCCTGTGGTGTGACTCCATTTTCCTGCGGTGTGACATGCCTATGCTATGTGTTGATGCAAGACACATTTTCCCAAAAATGCCAAAAATAAGGTGAAATTCCACAGACCACTAAGTGCTTTATTTTTTTCTATTTTTTTCCAATTTTTATCCATCATTTTTTTCAGGAATTTGAAAACAACAATTTTTTTTTGCGTTACGCCCTTAAACGTCAACCACCCACATACAACCAAACCCACCACATAGACCTTATGTACTACATGCACACATACACACAAAAAATACACACTACACAGCACAATCCTATACGCATGTCTACTGCATATGGGCGCTCACATATCACACAAAGACATGTACTGTGCTCTCCACACATACACCCATAGAGAACATGAGGCGCTGGCAAGAATGGCAGTAATTGCTGTAACCACAGTTGGTCCAATAATAACATGGACATTAACTACTCACTGAAAAGCCCTATTCACTTGCTTTTCAAAAAAAAATGATTGACAGACAGAGAAAGAGTGAGAGAGAGAGAGAGAGAGAGAGAGAGAGTGAGTGAGAGAGCGAGAGAGAGAGAGAGAGAGAGTGAGTGAGAGAGCGAGAGAGAGAGAGAGAGAGAGAGTGCACACTGCAGTACATCACCACAGTTCTTCACAGCAACACAGCTCCCCTACTACACAGAGTGGAACCCAGTAGAGTTAAATGCCAGCTCCACTCAACCCCCCATTCAGGCCAACGGGAGCTGCATGACTATTACACCAAGGTCCACAATCCCACTGTGCTCTAGTATTCTAGTATCTGGTATTTACACCACGCAGTGGCCAGCTGCCACAACGCACCGCCTCTTGTTTAAGATAAGTGGGGGTCTGGCCCTGCCGTGGCCAACCGGTAGGGTACTTGTCTGCCATACGGCCGAATCGGGTTCGGTTCCCGACCCAGGTTCGATTCCCGGCCCGGGTCCCTTGCCGATCCCTCCCCATTCGCTTCCTGCCCACCTCTCAAACTGTCCTATCAACAATTAAGTCGTAAAAGACCAAAAAAAAAAGGATAAGTGGTCTATCAGGGCGGAGAGTGGATCACGAAGCAGCTGGCGCCGTGACCAGGATGCAGACGTGAAGAGGTCTGACTATGCTGTACTGTACACATGGGGACAACTGGAGAAGACGGCCCGGGATGACTGGAGAGCACGTGTGGCCTTCTGAGGCAGCCGTAGCCTAGCAGCCAGGAAGGTGGCGTTTCAGAGGGTGGTGGATCTGAGGGTTACAGGCTTGAATCCCATCCTTTTCTCTCTCCAAATCCCTATCCATGGCTGACGTATCATTGAGCAAGGCAGTCAAGGACTGGGAAGTGGCCTAACATTTAGGGACGTGATCTTAGCGCCAGAGGGTTGCAGGTTTGGATATCTCTCTTACCAATACTGCCGTGCAAAACAAGAACGCAGTAACTCAAAATGGTAGAAAAAAATATATATCGGAAATGGGCTTTAAACTACCTAATTTGTCTTGTGTCAAAAAATGGTGGTCCAACACCGTCCCGTTTTGGAGAAAAATAATTTTGAAAGTGCAAAAATGACCAAAAAAAAGTTACTGCGGTGTTGTTGAGTTACTGCTGCACTTTCTGGGAAATGGTTTGGGAGTAGACATTAATACTAGCCAAGAACGCAGTAACTCCTGCAGTAACTCCTGCAATGACTCCATTTTGCGGCAGTAATACCAGCCAAGAACGCAGTAACTGTTTTTTGTGGCAAAAAGACACATAAATGTTGTTTTTTGTTTTTTTTTGTGTGGATTTAATTTCTATCCTTAAAAAGTACTACCAGGAAGTGTCACCATCACTATACTGACAACACAGTTGTCGCGCCATATAGGAAACTTTGAAGCCTTTTTTCTCAGTTTGCAGTTTTCAGAGTTACTGCATTCTTGATTTGTAGGGCAGTATAGGATAGAAGAGGATGCATGTCCCTACACCTCCATCCATGGCTGAACTGGCCTCAAATGGCCAGTGACTGTAACCAATACCCATTAATAACCATAAGTAGCTTCAGAGCCGGCTTTACCAATAGGCAGGCCAGGCAGTAGCCTGGGGCCCTACTGAAATATCCTCTCTCTAGGGGCCCCCAGCAGTCAATATCGCCATAGTAAATACCAGCAAAAATAATTCAAAAGGGCCCTTTTGCCTAAGGCCCCAAAATAATGGTAGAACGGCTGCTGAGTAGCTTTGGATCAAAACATCATCCAAGTGCAATGTAATGTCTTCTATACCCGAAGCTGGGCGCTAGACACAAGTACAGTAAGGCATGCTGGCACCTTTGAGAGAGTGTGAGTCTCCGGTGCTGCCACTGGCGCCAGAGGCCGATGGTTGTGACGACGACGGAGGGTCCAGCTGGCACTGTATGCCCTGCTCCTGGATGATGGGCTTGCACATGAGAGCCTTGTTCTTCAGCATGCGGGGGGCGGCCGCGGGCAGCTTCATGGCATCGGTCTGAGTGCTTGCCTGGAGGGGTAGGGTTGGTGGAGAGAAGAGGAGTGGGTGGTGGTACAAGCATAACAAATCAATGGCATGATTAACAGTTTTTTTCATATGCACTCACAAACTGACACACATATACACACATACATGTACAGAAACACACAACACACACACACAAAACATATGTAATGATGCATATATTTATTACTCATCTGTGAACCTTTAAGACACCAAGGGGCATAAATGCATACATGAAATGATTAAGTGTGCGGACACGGTCCTGCACAGGGCATGTGGTCTTCTCACATTAATACACCCACAACATAACACACATTAATATGTATACACAGAACACAGATACACATTAACACCCACAAGCATGCACAAGTTCACATATCCACAGCACATACTCAGGGACGTGTGCAAGCAAACACGCAAGCGCGCACATGCATACGCACACGCACACGCGCACACATACACGCTCAACAGCTAGAGCTTGTACACCTCCACATATCACTTGCAGCACTTTTTCTCTTTGTGTGAGTGTGAGCAGAGAAGGCGAGAGAAGAGAAGAGAAGAGAAGAGAAGAGAGGAGAAGAGAAGAGAAGAGAGGAGGGAGGAGTGAAGAGAGGCACTTACATCACCGATGATCTTTGAGTGGCCGTTGGAGGTAGGCAGCGCTCCTGAGAGAGAGAGAGGGAGAGATGGATGGAGGAGGTGGGAGAGGGAGACAAGGAGAGAGAGAGAGAATTGACTTTCAAACTTAATTTATTGCAAACTCAATTTACAGTTTATAAACAAGTAGTTAAAACATGATTAAAAGGCAGCCTAAAATGAATGAATAAATAAATACACATGGCTCAGTGTGACAGTCAGGCTGCAAATCCTCTAGCACAGTGTTTTCCCAACCAGGGGTACGTGTACCACTAGGGCTACGCGAGCACACTGCAGGGGGTACTTGGAAAGATGAAATTTTAACAAATATTTGGAGCTTAGCTACATTGGGATGGAAAAATCTATATAGAACTTGACTTAGGGGGTACTCATGGCACAACGATAAGGCTTGGGGGTACACAAGACAAAAAAGGTTGGGAAACACTGCTCTAGCAGACTGAGACAGATAGACTGAGAGAGAGAGAGAGAGAGAGAGAGAGAGAGAGAGAGAGAGAGAGAGAGAGAGAGAGAGAGAGAGAGAGAGAGAGAGAGAGAGAGAGAGAGATGGAGAGAGAGAGATGGAGAGGGGGAAAGCGAGGGAGACAGAGAATGGGATGGAGGCAAGAGAGGGAGATACAGAGAAAAAGACAGAAAGAACAAGAGGCAAAGATAGAGAGAGAACGACTACAGAGGCAGGGAGAGAGAGTGTGTTCAACAAAAAGAGGGCCAGAATAGAGAGATGGAGGAAGAGAGCGTGAGATATGAAGAGAAAGGAAAGAGTGTGTGTGTGCGCATGTGTGGGAGAGAGAGACAGGGAGGAAAAGAGAAGGGGAGAGAGAGAGAGAGAGAGAGAGAGAAAATCTTGGAACAACAGAAATGGACATTTTGGTGCATCAAGCTACCAAATAAAAACATATTGCCTCAGCTGTGTGATAAAAATGTTCTATGCCCAGTAAAGTCACTCTGTGTAAAATATGTTGAAATAATGGTGATAGTGATGGGCAACCTGGATTCCAAAGCTGAAGTCCAGTGCCACATATTCCAAATGACCTACCTAGTTTTACCTTTCCAATCAGGACAATTGAACAGGTGAAACCAGGTAATTTGAAATCGGTGGCACTGGATTGTAGCTTCTGAATCCAGGTTTCCAATTGTCCATTAACCCATTGTGTCCTGGAGACACACATACGCTGCATTCAGGTTCTTGAGATTTGAGCTGTTTTATTTAAAAATGTGGGTAGGTTAGAGCTGAATGAACGCATTCTAAGGCAAAACAAGGGTCCTAGCTTTTAACTGCAACTCATTTCATGTTTGCATGTGCTTCGCAGGCTGAGATATTTAGGATTTAATAGGCAGAGGGCACCCTTTCCCTAAAAGGGCTTAGGACAAAATGGGTTAAAACAGGTGGACAAACCCTGTGACACATTTGCCCCAGCCAATACAATGAACCAGCTGATCCTAATGACTACTTAAGCCAGGTTGGTGAGGTAATTTGTGAAATCACCTGTATTGGGAGCACAAACAGGAGGAATATCTAAGCAGGGTGTGTATTCTGTTGAACCAGCTACACCGACTTCAGTCTGAGGACAGACAGATGGTCAAACTGCTATATTCAGTCGAAATTGCCGTTTTGCAATACAAAATCAATTCCTTGTTACCTTGGACCACTGCTAGTATCAAGCAACAGATCGCAGAGCTCTACGACTGTTATAATTGTGTGTTTAATCTGTGGGCCTACGATTCATGGTGTAACATCTGTACTATTTCATGGTGTAACATCTGTATTAAAGCTGTGAATGCTCCTTGGAATGACTTGTGTTTGTTCAAGAACTCCCTGCAGTAGGCTACAAGGCAGTCAATACAACTGTATCGAGGAGCGCAATTACTTCTTTATCCTATCGCCTGTGTAAAGGATACTGAATACTGCTTACTGTTATTTTTTCTTATTTTACTTCTTGCAGTGAACAATACGTTATTTTTTGAGCTCTCAGTTTTGATCAAGTTTACCTGCCTCACACCTGCACCTGGGCTGCTGAGGGCTTGTGCACAAGGACTCTCTTGGACTCTGATTAGTTAAAATGCCTTAGCTGACATAGCTTAAAGAACATCTCTTACGGTGCTGAAAAGATCTGTCTGCAAGCGTGGATGTGTTGAGCAGTGTTAATGTCTGTACAGTAATGTCCTTGTATGACGTTGATGATCTGCCTGTGGAGAAACGCTATTGGGGGAATTTCCCCCATTTAACATACCGCTTGCAAATGAGAAATTGAGCTGAATTGAATTGTGCTGAATTGAATTGTGCTTGATATTGAATAGGACATATTTCGTCAATGGCGTCTTGCCTAGCATCTTGATGCCAAAAGCACAAGGCGAGGACGGGAGGTTAGATCAGGGGTTCCCAAACTTAACCATCACAAGGCCCACCCACCTACTGGAAGATTCCAGCCAAGGCCCCCCTTACACGGCACCCCCTTTCACGATCATAGTTTAGGTCTGTGAGTCAGTGCCACAAAGGGATATATAAAATAATAGGCCTAATGATAATTTGGTAATGCAGTAGGTTATTATAATGCAAGTTTTAACTAATGGGAATTTTTTTTGGCTTATTTTTGGTTTATTTTGGTGTACATTAGTTATTGAATTATATATTTATTTATTTTTTAGGGCTTTTTGCATTTATTTGATAGGACAGTTGGAGATGGTGACAGGAAGCGAGTGGGAGAGAGAGATGGGGGAGGATCGGCAAACGACTTGGGCCGGCAGCCTAGTAACCCAGTGCCCTACCATTAGGCCACTGCAGGGCCGAGATGGACCATATTTCTGAATGGGGCACCTGTGACTAAGTGCCAAGCGGACTTGTGAGTCAGCTGCCTGACTGCTTCAGGGAGTTTCGTCACTTATTATACTCAAAATGTCTACTGCTTATTAGGAATAATACGTATTTGTTAAAATATAGTCTTGTATCTTAAGTGCTAAATGTGACCTTTTCAATACCAGTCCTTATCTGCTGTGTGTGATTGGTCACCTGTGAGTGCCGTGTGACCCTGTGAGTCAGCAGGATGGCCGCTGGGGGTGGAGGCGAGAGACACACCGTCGCCAATCACCGGCGTCGCCCGGGAAACCAGCGGCTGGGCAGGCGCAGAGACCAGACCTACAGCCAAGAGAGAAGAGGGAAGGAGAGGCAGAGGGAGAAGAAGAGAAAGAGGAAGAGGAAGAGGAGAGGGAGGAGAGGAAGAGGAGAGGGAAGGAGAGGAGAGGTGAGGGAGGGGAGGGAGAAGAGAGGAGAAGAGGGGAGGAGAGAAGAAGGAAGAAGAAAGGGGGGGAGAGGAAGCAAAAGAGATGGAGGAGAGGAGAGTAAGATTAAAAGGTAAGGTGGGAGAAGAGAGGAGAAGAGAGGAAGAGAGATGGAAGCAGAGGAGAGGAGAGGAGAGAAGAGAGGGGAGGAGGAAAAGGAAAACAGGGGAGCAAGAGAGGAAGGTGGGAAAAGATGAAAAAGGGAAGAGAAGAACAAACAAGAGAGAGAGAGAGAAGTTAAAAAAGATTAGTCACCAGGCCTTGAAAGTAGGACTGCAAAAGCAATCTCCATTCCTTTTCTGGGGATAAATAGAACGTCATACTCTTTAATAAGGACAAAGATTCACAAGGCCCAATTCATTTTTTGTACATATTTTCCAAATATGTTCTGCTTTGAACTCCATAGAGCATTGAAATGTATGTCATGTTACAACACAGCTAATCAAAACACAAAACCTATTTTACAGACTCAATAAATAGTTCCAAGTCAAATTCCATAGAACTGCCTTTCAAATTATATCTCATTTCACACGACAAAAATTAAAACCATTGATCCAGATGGTTTCATTGTCACAGTAGCACAACAATGTACATCAACAACTTCACAGGACAGTAGGCTAGTTATTTGCACAGATGACAGCTACTAACTAAACCAGGGGTGCTCAACTGGCGGACCCAGGTCCGGATGCGGACCCAAACGCAATGTCATCCGGACCAAGACAAAATCCATCTGTATTTAATATGTATAAATTATACAGGAGATTTCGCTGCCATGCGATCTATAGTTGTATTTCTGCGAAGCCAGTCTTATGACAAATGAAAGTATCATCACTATGACAACTCAGTGAGTGAGCAAGAGGCCAGTGCGGCCAGCGAGTGAGGCTATTTTCTGCATCGGTCCGTAGCAACTTTTTTGGACCCTAGAAACATACGAAATTTGGCGAGTGGACCTTTTCAGTTTCTAGTTGAGCACCCCTGAACTAAACTGTAGTGTCATAGTAACACAATGGCTACGTTAACATGAGACATTTAATTCAGAATTAACTCACTTTAATTCTGAATAAAGCTCAATTCCGCTTTGAAAACCTCATGTTAACAGTTCACAATTTGGAATTAAATGAACGTTCAAATTAGACTCAATGGAGCTATTTAATTCTGAATGATTAATTCTGAATTAAAAACATCATGTAAACATAGCCAATGTCAGTGCTGTAGGTCTATGCAGTCTCCATACTGGTACGGCTGTTCCCTACCTATCCAAATTATTTCAAGAGATGAACTTTTGTTGCATCAGATTACACCAGTCAGCTTCTGGACAGATAAATGTACAGACGCGTTCTTAAAAACCCAACCACTTGGATTTAGCCACTATCTAGGAATAGCATCTGGAGACAGCTGGAATATAAACTGCCAGCATCTGTGAAGTACCCAAAAATAAACCTAAAATAAATAATACATCATTCTTATTTTCAGCATCACTGGAAGGCTTCTCTCTTGAAACACCAAAATAATCTAAATGCCTGCAGGATACTTTGTGTACAGGTGCTGTGCAATGAACAAAACTGCATAAACAGGTGACCAGATGGTAGACACAGTCCTTCAGCCATCAAGGAATGTAGTCAAACCTGTTCCCAGAAAAGACTGCCAGAAAAATAATGCACACAAGGCCTGTGTCGTATAATATATTGAAGGTGGTAAAGTAACAAGTCTGCTGCCATAAACCGGAGAACGAACGTTTTGGGTCTACCCCATTTACTTTGTCTCCAGTGCAGACTGAAAATTGAAAGCAGAGTTCAGATGATGAAAAGAGGAGATGTTCCTTTGCCTCGTTTTTGCGATGGACAGTAGGCTCTAGAGATCCTCCCAAATAACTGGACAGCACCCAGTCCCTTTTTTAACTGCTTAAAATAGATCCCTTATAACATAACGAGAGCCCAGGAGATCCAGCACATGGCTCCCTTAATGAGGTGACTCGGCCTGTTCAGGCTTCTCTGGGGCGGGGAGGGATGTACAGTCCACTGCCTGGTGCCTGAAGATCTGGGGTGCATCCCAATATGTGACCTTGCCTCCTCCACTTGTGCTTGTCTCCTCGTCCCGCCTCCTGGCCCCTCCTCCGTGGACAAAACAATAAAGTTTCCCAGCTGTCAGCCTAGCCACAACAACTTTTGAGGGACTGTTTTTCATTCACCATAACAATTGCAAACGAGAAAAAGACTCTACAATTGAGCTTTTGCAAGATATTGAAATATAATGCTGCTGTCAGTGATGTCATCATGACGAGAAGCGAGTGGAGGAGGCAAGTGGAGGACGCAAGGTCACATATTGGGATGCACCCCTGGACCCCGTTTCTCAACAGCATTGTTGCTAACCAGTTAGCAACTTAGCAGGTTGCCAATGGGAATTTGCACTTAGTGAACTTAGTTAGCAACAACGCTGCCGAGAAACGCACCCCTGGTGCTCAGACATGGGGACAGAGAAATAAAATGGCTTCATGTGTTCTTCACAGAAATGGGTGTATGCCTGAGGGGTGCCGTGGTGCATTGAAAAGGGCTACTTGCTTGGTCCCCAAAAATCAGAGGTGTCAAAAGTAAATAAAAAAAAGAAACACAGTTTCCTTCCAGCACATATCTGAGTAACCAGTAGACCGGTGTACTTGTCTTATGATCAGATGACTCTGGTTGGATGAAGTTTGTGGTGGGTTCTTGAGAAGCTTTCAGTGTTTTTCAGTAACAACACATTAGATACAATGGAGTAAAGGGTGTAACAGTAGTGGTGTCAACAATGATCGATTCGGCGATCCGAATCGAGGCGGGGCATGGACGATCCAGAATCGATCCGGCAAGTTCCAGAATCGATCCGGCAATTTTTTTAAGTTTCAATTACTTCCATGGATATTTTGGGAGCAAATGAATGTTAAATGAAATAAAAGCACTTCCAAACATTGCAAGACTAATACAGACTGATACAGAAAACAGCCAATAAATTGTTGCTCAGTATCTGACTAATCAGTCATGATGAGGCAATACAAGTAAACATTTGCTTTGCTTTCAGTAGAAATGTAATGCATTGCAATGCATTGTAGAATTGAATCGGATCGGATCGCATAGAATCGGATCGAATTGAAACCTCCCGAATGGTGATCGAATCGAAACGTGAGGGCAGTGCCGATCCACACCACTATGTAACAGCTATGATATTATTATAATTTTTTAAATCAGTTAAACGTAATAATGTGTCCATCCTTGGGGATGACTGAAGCTGCTCTGCTCTACTAATACTTTGTAATGCGGTCCACACGGGGCTGGTCCCCATGATAGCGTACCTGCTGGCCGGGGTGCAGAGGTGCCGTTGGGCAGGCGGGGGCCCTGGTTGCTGTGCTGCAGGCAGAAGTTGACGAAGCACAGCTGGTTGCAGAAGTGCCTCACGCCCTCCGACCACTTCAGGGTCTCCGTCATACGACCCTGCTTCTTACACGCGTCACACTTGGCCATCTGAAATTAAATACATTTAAATTGAATACATTTAAAAACACAATAATAAACAAATAAACCAACAAAAATTTAAGAGTAAGTAAGAGTATACAAGAATGGTTTACAATGGCAGTTTGCATGGCGAATTAATATTCACTGGCAAAGATATAGCACCATTGCATCTCATGACTCACACCATCTGACAAACTAGGAAACATGAGAATGACAGGACATGGATAGGAAAACATGGGAACGACACGATGTGCTTTTGCAGTCTGAACAGTAAATTAATATTCACTTCCAAAGACAGAACGTCATCACTGAATAACAACATTAAAGAAAAGCCAACTTGCCATCAATAAAAGGTATTCTGAAGTGGGACAATAGTAGCATGAATATGAATCAAAGTGCCTCAAACCCCAATGTCCCTAAAGGAATTTCTACAGTTTTGTCAAAAAAATCAATCACTTATGTATACCTGGGTTCACCGAATTTATCAACATGGTATTGTGAGGAGGGGCAAGACACAGGCAGCCAACCACGTGAGCTAATTTTTGACCGACAGCGGTTTCCAACAATCAGAGGTTGAGTTGTGTGCAGCTAGTTTCGCGCAGTCAGGGAGAAACAAAAATGTAGAACCCATGTATACAGAACAAAAGTCGTATTTGATAGCACATCTTCACGAATCATGACTGCTTTACCAAATCCAGTTCATAGGAAGTTCACAATGAGCTTGGCTTGATTCACACACACACACACAGGTCTAACATGACCATGAAAACTGAAAACCACTTCCTAGAATAGAAGAGCGAGAATCAAAAAGTGAATTGATGTTCTACAAAGCACTAGTCCAGGCAAGTCGAGGTATAAATATAAACAAGCCACAGGGCAGAATCCATATGTCTGTGTGGGCTTTGGGCTTTGTGTGCGACTGCCTTGTTGTCAAGGCGATTGAGTGTATGGAGCGGGTACAGCATGAGTCACCCTGGCTTCGACAGCAGGTCTTTGGGTTTACAGCACCTCCACTCCTCACACACACACCATTCTGAAGAATGATACACATGGCCATGGACAAATACCTCCACACAAAATTAAATGCACATACTGTACATACGGTACTAACCCTAGGTATGTAATAGAGCTGTAACGATATTGTATCGAACCGAGAAATCATGATACACAGAGTCACGATACTGTATCGCGATACAAGAAGGCAGTATCGTGATAGGCTCTTTTAATGTTGTGATACCCATCAACCCAGAAAACAACCACATGATATGAAGTGATAGTGCTTCCAAGCATCATCATAACCATATAGAAACTTTAAAAAAATATTAGTTGCCTCTGCCTAAAAACTATCAAAGTTTTTATTTATACATTTTATAATGTTGGCAAATGGGAAATCGTGGGGTGTATCGAAGCGTAGGTCATGAATCGTCATACAAACCGAATCATGAGTTAAGTGTATCGTTACACCCCTAGAATGTAACATACCTACTATCCATACCACATGCACCCACGCACACTAACACGCAGAATGATACACATGGACAAATACCTCCACACAAAAATGCACATATGGAACTAAACCTATCCATATCACACACACACAAACAAACACATACAAACAAACAAATCCACATACATAAATCACACACAAAAAACGCATCACCACTAAAGCATGTTGGTGGTGGACCTCACCTTCTAGAAGAGTACAGTGAAGGAGCACATGCCCTCCTCACAACAGAACATATCCACACGCACGCACGCACGCACACCATCCTCGCCGATTCACAACTCTGAAGCATGTCATCAGCAGAGATGGGCCTCACCTCATAGAAGTCCACTGTATAAGACATGCCCTCCTCGCTGCAAAAGTCCTTCACCTTCCATATCCACACACACACACACACACACACACACACACACACACACACACACACACACACACACACACACACACACACACACACACACACACACACACACACACACACACACACACACACACACACACACACACACACACACACAACTCTACAGCATGTCATCAGTGGCGGTGGGCCTCACCTCGTAGAAGAGCACCGTGTAAGCAGACATGCACTCCTCGGTGCAGAACTCCTCCACCTTGCCCGAGAAGTAGTTGGGGATGGTCTTGAGCGTCATGTTGGAGCAGAAGGCACACACACCGCACGGCTGGCCCAGCCGCTTCGCCAGGTCGTGCTTGAACAGCAGCTTACAGCCTGTGGGGGGTTATTCCAAGAACATGGTTAAAGGGACACTGTGCAGAAAATGGTCAAAAAGGGTACAGCAACTATGCTGCTCACTGAAACTGGGCTGCCTATTGCCAAATTTGATCTTTACTTGAAAGTTTACTAAGTAATAAACAAATATTTTCTAGTATGGTCCAAGTACAGTAATTTTTGCTGCTAAAAATGGCTATTTTTGGAAATTCAAAATGGCGAACCATGGAGAAGATCCCCCTTTTCATGTATGAAAAGTGCAATTTTTCCAGTCGTAATGAATACTTAGAATGTGATGCTGGTGGTAAGTATTCATGAAAAGCGTAACATTAGTGAATGGGCAGCATGAATTCTGGAAATAAACAACTAAAAATCTCACACAGTGTCCCTTTAAGTGACAAACCTGGCTTAGTAGGGCTGTAACGATATTGTATCGAACCGAGATATCGTGATACACAGACTCACGACACTGTATCGCTATTCAAGGAGGCAGTATCGGGATACACCCTTTCCAAGTTGACGTCCATCAGTTCAGAAAACTACCACATGATATGATGTAATGGTGCTCCCAAGCTTCAAATCAACATCATCATTATTGTATTTAAACTTTTTATCATTTCTAGCCTCTAGTAACCTATTCTTCCCACAATTGGTCATAGTTTTATTAACAATTTTATTTTATAGAATTGGCAAATGTGAAATCGTGGGGTGTATCGAACCGTAGGTCAAAAATCGTGATACCAACCGAATCGTGAGTTGAGTATCGTTACAGCCCTATGGCTTAGTTAACCTACAGAAAGGGGTAAACCTGCTAAATAGGTGGTCTGTAGGTGTCATTAATTTTAGACAATGAGGACTCCAGGCCATTCTATTAGATGATTTACCACAATTTGTTGTGATGATTGAAAATGCTGATTTACCGCAAAACAGAATTGATTTAACCTGGTTTTCTACGGTTTTCTACCTGGTTTTCTCTCTGTCCAGTACAGAGAGCAGTGACAGCAGAGAGACAAGTGACAGAAAGGAAAGGTGTAAATGAAGCAAGGAGACAAGACGATAAGAGAGACAAACAGACAGACAAGGAAACGAGGGATACAGTAGGAGCCACTGATTTTCCTGTTCCTTAAAAACATGATAAGTGGCTCCTACTTTAGATGCAATTCAAGACAGGGTCAGGAGTGTGTTGGCTTTGGATTAAAGGGGTATGCCACTATTTTGGGGCTTAATGTAGTTAAAATCGTTGGCCAGGGTTTATAAAGGTGGTAAAGTGTCTTATTTTTCATGTAAGCCGTTGTCTTGCTTTAAGACAAGTTAAGAGGGAGCATGTCGCTAAGCTAGTGAAAGTCAATGGATCCGTGTAGCATGCTACAATGCTACACGGATCCATTGACTTTCACTAGCTTAGCGACATATTCCCTCTTTTAACTTGTCTTAAAGCAAGACAACGCTTAACATGAAAAATAAGACACTTTACCACCTTTATAAACCCCAGCCAACGATTTTAACTACATTAAGCCCCAAAATAGTGGCATACCCCTTTAAGAGCAATGCAACTGAATGTGAGCCCCTACGGTTTATGGAAATAAAGCAGAAGAAAGAAGGAGGCAGAGTAAAGCAGAGGAAAGGAGGAGGGAGAGTAAAGGAGGACGAGGAGGAGGGAAAAAAACGTTTTCTGTTACCTTCACTGCAGAAAGTGCAGAGTTTCTTCTCGTAGGTCAGGCTGACGTCCTTGAGTACCCGGTCCAGCTTGCAGTACTCACACACCACCCCCAGGTTATTGTGGCGCTTGTAGAGCTCACAGCACGTCTTGCCACAGAACAGCACCGCTTGACCCTGATAAACACACACACACACATAGCAGGACACAATACACACCTTTAGTTCAAAAATGGTAAACCAGGCACCATACATTAGCAAAGGACGCACACCTACGTCACATGAAACCCTTAAAAAAAGGCAAAGAGGTTTCCAAGCGACCAACTACAAAATGGGGTGTATAGTCAGAGGAGAAGCTGTTGATTGAAAACTGTTGTTTTTTAATCTTTTAAGTATTAGCCATGATTTAATGTTTGATGAATATCCATCTGCCTTCATACAGCGTTACCTCATAGCCTTACAATTAAATAAAATTGTGTTGCCATCATAACAGTTGTGATAGGCCACAAACACTCCAAGAGACTGTGAGGGAATCAACAGGTGCAGGCAAAGAAGGTGGATCTAACAAGAAGCGTCATTTTGTTTCTTTTCCGGTATCCACTTTATGTCGGGTGAACGCCCCTTTAGGAGACCTTCGGTTAGGAGACCTTCGGAGTCCTGAGGTTGAGAATCAATGAAGTCCCCTTAGTGCTGTAGATGGCGGTAGCGCACGTCTTGCGCAAACACCTCAAAAAGAGAAGAAGTAGTAGGGGACAACGCCCCCTTAGGAGACCCAACTTGAACACACGCTTTTGCATTGAGTGGGTGTGTTTTGCGTTATCTTGGTTTGATTCAGTATTTTTGGTGCAGGTCTAACTGCTCATCCAGTCTAGTGTGTTGGTGTCATTCTGTGGGATACTCTCTCCCATATCCACCCCATCTAGTGGTCTGGCTGTGTATTACACTGACAAAAGATTTGTTTTCCTAGTAATGTTGGTGAAAGTATCAGGATAATGGTGTAACCTGCCAGACATCAGTGAGCTGAAACTAGATTCAGGTAAATTTAAGTGAATATGCAATTTTAGCTAATTTGGGTAAATTTACAGCAAGCTATTATGCCTGAACTAAGAAATAATGGTCAAAACGTCTCGTTTTTTCATGAACTCTTTATTAAGCCTTTTAAAAATGTAAAAAAGTAAAGAAATAAAATATTCAAGTAATGTTATAAGTATGTTTCTCTCTGTACCATATACAGTATGATACAACAGATATTCAACAACATTTCTATTTGTATCACATTTGATACGTTGGGTATTTATGCAATAACAGGAACTGAGCTGTCTGTAAGATCAGGGGTTCACAAACTTAAACACGGCAAGACCCCCAACATACCAGCAGATTCCAACCAAGGCCCCCCAGGCATGGGCGGTCACACTTTTATTTTCTATGCACCCCAATTCACAGCTCGATGGGAGTTTGTGCATCCAAAAAACATTCAAAGCACAAAACTAAACAAAAATAATAAAACTAAAATAATAAATACATTGTTAAGAAGGAAATGATAAATCAATCACAGTAGATCTTCCAGCAGAGATGCAATAGATTATTATGGGGTTCCGTAATGGGAATTTTATCCCATTTTTAGTTTAGTTTGCTTTACTTTAGTCATTTATTTTATTCAATCATTCATTTTCTTTTGCAATACATTTCCTACAGCCGCTGCCCACCTAGCACCCCCTTGCGGCCTCCCAGGGGTCCCCGCCCCCACACTTTGAAAATCACTGTATTAGATATCTGGACATCCATAGCAGCTGCATCTTTCTTTCCCTTTGCCCTTTTCAACAATTTTCTTGAACTTGCCTTGCCCTTAACCTCAAAATGGTAACAAAGCACAATAAAAAAAAAAAAGGTATAAAATCTTCACATCGCTGAACATACTTGTAGCAGTAACAAAATCAGTCTCTTATTATGTATCCACCTCCCAAATGTGTCTCCAGTCTTCCATCCATACATGTATGTGTCACACTGTCAGACTTTTGCTTTCGCAATCTGGTGGATCGACCTAGACCAAAACTTTGTGTCAATACTGCTCATCAATAGCACATAAACCGATAAGGATTTTGAGGCCAATACTTTCAAGAATGCCAAGGAGGCGTCAAAATCAACACAATTTCTACCCGTTTTCATGTCTTTTACTTTGGCAAATGGTACGCATGGAAACAGTTTCTCTCCTGGTTAAGGCATAGGTGAACATTGCATTTCCCACAAAACACGTGGGAATAGTGATTGCCTGTGCAGTGCTTGCACCTTTGTCTTTTTCTCCAAGTTGGGAAGTGGTCCAGCCCATCTCTCCTAATGTCTAGAGGCACGCTGCACGATCGCCTCTTCCGTAATGGAGTTTGTGACGGTGGGTATTGTGGTGAAGGGAGGGAGGACGGTGTCTTACTGGGCCCGACTTTCCATTTTCCTGCGCTTATCAAGCAAGAGCTAACCGAGGCCTGAAACCTTCTCAGCGGCATCGCACCCTTCACCTTGCGCATTGCCTGCAAGTCTCTGCGGTACAAGATCCAAGCATTTATTAGAGCCATAGTGATACTGTGCCACCAAATAATCAAGTACCACCGCTTGCTTCTGAGCCTGGGCTTGTACAAGGCAGAGAGCGCATCTAGCCGTTCCACACCACCCTGTGCATTAAGGTCTTTCTCTTCAATCATTTGGCCGTCGTCAACCCTCTTCTTTCCGACAGTGCCGACGTAGTGAATCCCTCTCTCCATCAGCTGTTTTCGCAGTGGCCGGGATATGAAGCACTTGTCTGCCAACACTTTGAAGTTCTTTCCTGCAGAAAGCGTCGATGTCAATTTGAGAACCACGTCTCCACTCGCACGAATATCATCATCATCATCATCGTGATCATCGTCATCAGACTTTTCCTGTTC
Organism: Engraulis encrasicolus; assembly: GCF_034702125.1. NCBI lineage: Eukaryota > Metazoa > Chordata > Actinopteri > Clupeiformes > Engraulidae > Engraulis > Engraulis encrasicolus. The sequence goes on along the minus strand of NC_085875.1, from coordinate 8,055,052 downwards.
TGGATCTGCTGGCCCCTGACAGAAGTCAAAGTCGTACAGGAAACCGCTTTGTCCAGTGCGCACCCACATTCTGAAGCCCCACTTGTGGAGTTGCCGTGCCATGTGAACTTTCAACTGAGATTTGCCTTTGAATGGGATTGCCATCTCGTCAACATAATGATTTTCTTCGGGGTGTATTTTAAGGCACTGCTGTCGTAGCTTCTCCAGCCACGCTCTCACTTTCCACATCTTGTCCTTCGTGCCGTTGCCCGTCACAGAGACATTGTCTTCAAAGTGGAGGAGCGTGGCCAGCTTTTGAAATCGTTCGCGTGGCATGACATCTGCTATTTTGGGGAACCTCGTATCCTCATCCCAATAGTCTCTGACATTGGGCAGCTGCACCAAACCCATGAGCAGGTACATGCCAAGGACTTGTTCAATTTCATCGACGGTCGTTTTGATCGACGTCCCTAGCTTCTGCTCACTGTACAGGTTTGTTTGGTCTACAACCAGCTGTAACATGTCATGAGTGACGAATTGTTGGAAGTACATATATGGAGTAAACTCAGACCTTTCCTTAACGGCTTCATCGCCACTGTCAACAAAATCTGGTGTTTCAGAGTCTCCACATCTGTGTTTCCTCTTTCTCCTATCCCGTGACGTTTTCCTTCTTCTTCTTTCTTCCGTTTCACCGTCTTCCTCTGAGCTCGTCTCGTCAACGGCCTCTGCTGGATGAGTCTCCATCTTCTCTTTGTGCTTCCCATCATCTCTTCCATTCACTTTTAGACCCCCTTCTCCTCCAGTGTCAGCAGGCTGGTCACCATTTTCACCCTCCTCATCATTTCCACTACTAGAAGTGTTATCGTGGTCATCATCATCATGCTCTTCTTGACCAGGAGTCCAATTCTTATCCTCCATTTCATCATCTGTCTCTACCAGGCCTTCCACTTCGCTTAAATTGCCATCGAGGAAAGGCAGAACATCTGAAGTATTGCGCTTCCTTTTGGATACCTGTAAAATTAGCCATAGCATGGATAGTTATGAATTCATGAGTCATTGAGAATTATTTGTTATGTACCTGTCATTTCAATCTGAACAAAAAAAAAATGGTTCTTCAAAACACTATCTAGGAAAGAACACTATCTAGGAAAGACATATATAACATGTAACATGTATATAACATGCAGGAAAATATAACAATAATTGAGGGTTTTACCACTAAATACCTACTGAATCAAATTTGATACTACCATTTTATGATCAATATTATTAAAAAGTTAATGTCACGACCAATTCCATGCTATTTGAAGAAATAATAAGTTAATTGAAGAATATATATACATTTATGAAGGGACAATCTCCCCATAAAGGCATTAAATAACAAATGCCCTTGTCATCTGCATACTCATCTGCCATTTTGAATTCTAACAAATCACATTGGAATAGCTGTAGAGCAAAGAGTGTCCACCAGGGTGCAGACTACAAGCAAACATCTTCTATTAGAGTAAGATCCTTCAAGCCCGAGCATTCCCTGGATCCATGTGATGTCAGGTGAACGCCCCTTTAAGAGACCTTCGGTTAAAGGACCAGTTCAGTCAATTTCAACATGCAGTTGTAATGCTCACACTACCCTGGACTTGTCAGTACCTGAGGGTTTTTTTGTGCTTTTTTGCAGCCTTTTCCGAGATATTGGTCATTGTAATTGGGGACAGCGCATTGTTAACATTTAAAAAAAAAACATTTTTATTTCTTCCCAAAAACATCGGAAAGGTTATACAACATCAGCAGTCAACTAGCAAACAGCGGTACCTTTTGGGAAAATATGTAGTAGGCCTATGTTAATTTTTTAACAACAAACGCTGCCCCCATTAGAATAGCTCATATCTCTGAATGGGCTTAGCCGAAAAATGTGGCATCACCGGGTACTGACAAGTCAAGGGTAGCGTGAGTGAGCAATACAACAGCATATTGAAATTGACTGACTGACTCCAAGTGACCTTTGGATTCTTACCGCGCGAATAGACCAGGCGCGATGCGATTCAAGCGACAGAGTGCAGCAGCAAGCGATACGAGCGATTGAGGAGACTAGAGTATGTCCGTACAGGCAGAAGGCAAAGCATTCAAGCATTCCCATTGGCTGTGGTCACTGACCTCTATACAGTCATTGGCTGTCGCGGCTTGTCGCCGAACCGCGTCCAGTGTTTCCCACAGAAATTTTGGAAACTATGGGGGCAGCCGTGATTTTTTTTGTTTGGGGGGCATTTCACGCGGGCCATTTGGAGGGGTGGAAATTCACATGGCGCAAAACAATGAGTAAAGTATGACATTGGCGCATGGAAAAACTATAGGACATTTACCCATTTACCCATGACATGTATAGTACTGCATTGTCATTTATAGAAAAAAATGCAGTACAGTGAATCATTTCTGCTTGCAACACACTTTTCATTCGTCCCTCATGCAGGGGTCTATGCAATAACAATTTAAAAAAAATTTTTTTTTTTAACATTTTCGTAAACTATGGCGGTGCGCCATAGTTTCCTCGATGTATGGGAAACACTGGCGTCATAGAAAGTTGAAAAGATTTCAACTTCAAACTGTCGCGCTCGTCGCGCAAATCGCTCTAGTCTCCAGAATTGCTTTTGTCGCGCGACTCAATACAAAGTCAATTACTTCCGTCGCTTGCCTCGCTCAGATCGCCATTGGTGTATTTCTGCGGTTACGGTTGAGAATGGAGTAGCCTTGGCACTGTAGATGGAGGTAGTGCACATCTCATGCAAGTCATGACCAAATGCCACAGAAACACGAAGAAGGAGGGGAAAACGTTCCCCTTAGGAGACCAAACTTGAGCGCACTCCTCTGCATTTGATGGGCGGAGTTTGAATGATCTTACTCTAATAGAAGATGTTTGCTACAAGTATAATACAAAGAGGCTTGTGTACGTCTCCTGGTGATGCCATTTGTCTCCTTAATATGAAAGTCGACCCGTTAAAAGGCCATGCCAAATTTGTATGTTCGCTGAGGATTGTTAATAACTGTACTGACCACTAACAATGTCAGCCAACTTGGAAATGCATCAGACTAGCTCATCCTCGAAAAGTCTGAGCAGGCAGATCCAATAAATATATATACCTAGTTCTAAAAATATTAGATTGTATTGTATAAGGATAAGCTGTAGCTTCACTGAAGCTTACATGCATGTCACTACCTACACCTGAGCATAACAAATAAATAGGACAAATAAATGGGGCAACCATACATGGGCACCAATATGGCATCCACAAAATACCACAATGTGTCACCAGTGTACTTTTGTCACACACGTACACACACCTGAAAGAAATACATTAATCAAATACTGACAATCAATCCCCAGTGTTTCCTTACACAGACACACTACACACACAAAGCACACACACGCAAACACACACGCATGCACACGCCTGCACGTGCACACGCACGCGTACACACAACCCCCACACAAACACACCTTGTGCTGAAGGACGTTAGGCTTCTCATTGAAGCCCTGGCTGCACTGTGCACAGTATACCCTGGGGAGAGGGTAGGTGGTAGTGGTGGTGGAGGATGCTGATGATGACACTGGCTGTGGTGGAGGCTGTTGTGGTTGTGGCTGTCTCTGCTGCTGTTGTTGTTGTTGTTGTTGTTGTTGTTGGGGCTGGGGAACGCCGGGGGCTGGAATGTACTGTGCCAGCGCGCTGTGTGCGGCACTGAGCACCTGATTGACCGGGGGCACCTGGCCGTAGATGGACGGGGTCACGTAAGGGGGCAGAGGGTTGGGCGCGGGGTTCAGCATCTGGGTCAGGTGGGGGACTTGCTGGGGATTGGGGGGCAGCGGCTTTGCCTGCTGTGGCTGTGGCTGCTGATTCACCGTCTGTCCTTGCTGGGTTGTCACGGCAACGGTGGGGCTGCTGGTGCTGCCATTCATTTGGCTGGGAGGTGTTGAAGGGCTGCCCTTCTCCTGGAATTCACACACACACACACAAACACCTTGGAATCAATACAATCCATACATTTGATTTACACAAAAAATCAGTCTTAGCAGTCGTTGCTGTCTATTATGGAAAAGATCTCAATCATTACACAACTGAGCAAGCAGAGTGGGCAAATCAAATGCAATTACCCAAGGCGGGCACAAGAGGGTGCCACCAATTCACGTTTACAATTTTGCATACCTCAGAACTGCTGTGGTACTACTGCATTCAAATGACGACTAAAATACATTTAGAAATGTGCAATTGCCACTTCCACACTTCCAACACAATAACTAAAAACTTTTCAGCTAGCATCCAAAAATAGGCAAAAACATACTGATGGGACACAATTGACCCAGCTGCGGATGACTTGTTGTAGTGTATTGTCCAATGTCCACATACCTGGTATGTATTAACGCACTGAACAGAACAGAAGTTTCTGATGGCGCCATCTCCTGTGGCCAGGTGGTACTGCGGAATTTCCAGCTTCTTGCAGTATGTACATGGGAACTGGGTGCCTGAATCGGGCAAAGAGAGCATTACATTTAAACTTTTGTAAAATGTAAAAGACACACACAGACAAGCTCGCACACACAGTTTGGTCATTCTGACTAACATTTCAAGACACACATGCAACCCCCCCCCCCCCACACACACACACAAACATTTTAAGACAGAGACATGCAACACACACAGACACAGACACAGACACAGACTCGCACACAGACTCGCACACAGACTCGCACACAGACTCGCACACAGACTCGCACGCAAGCACACACACAGTTGTAAGCACCTGCTAGTGCGTGTGGTACGTTGCTGTTTTGTCGGCACTTGTTGGAGCAGAAGAGCTCGGTGATGCCCTGTGGGTTGACCCCCTCCAGCATCTGCTGGGCGCTGGTCCGGCTGTTGCACGAGGCGCAGTTGAAGATGAGCGTCTTGCGTTTCTGCCACAGGACACAAATAACGGTAAAGGTCAGACTGGAGGGGAGGCAGAAAGGGTCATAAAAGATAAAAAGCAAGATTTGTTTTAGTCAAGCCTATTATGCCCATTTCAAGATTGTGTTAAATAAACTTGTCTCAACTTGTCTTTTATGAAATTGAATTTTGTAAAATTGAAAGAAAAATGTCTGCACACTTAAATCCCCTTTGTGTTCTTTTTAATAAGAGGCCAAGCTTTCGGTCTACTGACCTTCCTCAGGGCTCAGTTCATGAAATTGAATTTTGTAACCATACTGTATCAAAACCCAGACATGTACCTTATCGTGGTTTTTGAGTAATGTTACACTCCTTAGTACAATTCTAATGACAGTCGGCATCAACACCTGATCTGAGCAACAATATCCTGTTTGTGGAGAGAGTGCAGTCCGAGCTGCAGGACTTGTGGTAAACAAAAAAAAAACTAAGTAGTTCTTTATACCAAACCAAAATATTTTTGCCTGCGAGTGGGTCTAGCCTCGGACAACGCCCCAATGCCCTGTATCTGGCAGACCAATCACAACACAGGAGATTTGTTTTGATTTGTTTTGAATCTTTGGATGCAAAGCGGACAGGGTTTTTGAGGGAGTGACGACAAAGCGCTGGCCAATAAGCACAGACACAGTTTGAAAAACAAACCTGTGTTTCCATCCTGTTCCAACCTGTGTTTCCATCAACAATCTTCCAATGTGTCATTCATCGGGGCCAGACTAAAGGGCACATGTACTCTCACATTTAGTCTGGTTAAATCAGGCTAGTGCCCACCTGTCTGTAGGAGAAGATGCAGTCGTTGCTGCAGAACTTCTTGAGCATGTCGTTGGCCTGCAGCAGCCGGAGCGTGCCGGTGGAGCGGGAGCAGTGGTTACCGCAGAACTCACACACGTTCACCGTCAGGTTGTTCACCACCAGGAAGCGCATGAAGCAGCGGTCGTTGCACAGCTTGTGGAGGGCGTTCTCGTGGTTCACTTCGTGCTCGATCTGTAGAAGGAAGGTTAACACACATGTGGAGGTTTGTGATAGGACATCGACTCAAAATACACCAGAGGCAGTGTCCAGCAAAGGTCTTTTAGATAAGGAATATTTTTCGGAAACCTTTAAGAAAAATACTAATCAGATCAATAATCCAGACAGCACAGAATTACAGAACATGATTTTACTACTTGCTACAAGTCTTGACTCTCACCAGACCCTTGTGTATTTCTGCTCAGCTTTGTGAGCTCACACGAGGGTCTGGAAGACCTCCACATTCGCCCTGCTCCCACACAGAAAAGCAGTAGAACCAATCAGGATCGCAGGATTTTCAGAAATTTGACTTGGTTAAAGTTTTAACGCGACACTTGATTCAGACTACAATGCACGCTCGCATCGGCTCAGTCATCGACGTTGATTCCGTAATTTAACTGTATTTTCAAATCTGTGAGAAGTTAAAGTTGCACCTCATTAAAACATTGACAAGTTGTTTCCCCAATCACATGCAAGGATTTAATGATAAAACCATGTCTTCGCAGACCAACACATATGGCGTAGCTCCAGATAAATGTTTGTGGAGCAGGGCGGAACCCATTCATCTGGTGAATCAGCTTAAAGGGACAGTTTGGTCAATTTCAACATGCAGTTGTATTGCTCACGCTACCCTTGACTTGTCAGTACCTGTTGATGCCACATTTTTCGGCTCAGCCCTTTCCGAAATATGAGCAATTCTAATGGGGGCAGCGTTTGTTTACATTTTTAAAAAATGAAACATAGGCCAACTCCAAATATTTTCCCAAAAGGTACTGCTGTTTGATAGTTGTCTGCTGATGTTTTATTTGGATGTTTTTGGGAATAAATAGAAATGTTTTTTGGAAATGTAAACAAAGAGCTGCCCCCATTACAATGACCAGGATCTCGGAAATGGCTGAAGAAGAAGAAAAAAAATCTCAGGCACTGACAAGTCCAGGGTAGTGTGAGCATTACAACTGCATGTTGAAATTGACCAATTGTCCCTTTAAGCCAGAGTGGGTTGGGGATTTCCAATACGTAGCCTAGCCGAGTTAGCCCCACATGAAGACAAGGTAGGGTCTAGAAACAAGTCATTCAGATCCTTCCCAAATCCCAGTGAAAAGCTAGCCAGACACTTGTCCCATGGTTGACTTCCAACGGAGACAAGACATGGGAGGTGCACAGCGAGCATGACCCAAAAGACAATTGATGCAGGAGCAGGATACAAAAGATAAAAAAAATATCCGCACACTGTCACAGCAAGGGGGCTTCTGCGGAGTGCAGATATTTTCTCTTTTTCCTTTACTTACAATGGCGACCTTCCGGCAGATGCTGCAGGTGCCGAGGTCGCCGCCTGAGGGGGCGGGCGGGGCCTTGGGAGGGAGGGCGCTGTTCTTTTTGGCCTCCAGGCACGCCCGGCTGCAGAACTCTCGCACCAACCCGCCCACCGGCGCCTTGATCAGGTCCTTCATGTTGGTAATCTGCCTTTATATTGAATATAGAGAGTACGAGTGTTAGAGTTAGATTGTACTTTATTGTCCCCAGAGGAGAAATTTGTCTTTGGGCTTCAACAATCACTGCATATCATTCAGTACTCACTCACATACACATACAACATAACATACGTTGAGGGGCCAGCCACAGCTACTGAAGGGTCTGAAAGGGGCTGTGAGACTGGCTCTGTTTTGACTGTTGGTTTGAGCTTCATGTAGCAGTTCCTGCAGACGCGCTGACCAATCCTCAGGCTGAGCGTCGGATGATGCTCTATGGCACCCTCAGGCAGATCTCTCAAACCACGAGTTATTCTTTTACGATGGCAAGTGAAAGGGTCCGAACATTTTTGATTTAAAAGGCTCAAAGAATGCCTCTTTGAAGACATGGTGAGGTTCAATGCTGCAGTAAACCTGAGCAACCAAGTCCAATGCATCTGCTTTAAGTCGAGTGCACCCAACAGCAAGCCCGTTAAGTAGACTGATCACACCTGCACTTGCATACCATTTACCTAATGCAATCAGTTAGTAACACCTGGGTCAATCTGTGACATCAGACAAGTGTCAGGTGGGGTACTCATGTCAGGTGGTGTACTCTTCCCTGACACTATTCTATGGTACTACTTTATTTACAACCAATTTTAAACCTTTATGCCGCATTATCTTTTAATTGAATAAAGAACCAAACACCAGCATTTCAGGTGTTGTTCATGGCATTGCAGGCTACGTTAAGACAAGGATCTGGCCATTTTAAAATATACGTTTTTTAGATATTCATTTTTTAATTTTTCAATTAATCATAATTCATATTCTGAGGGTTGTTGTATTCCAAGCTGATTGTGTAATTTGTAGAGCCAGAAAAGAGCTTTCAAACAACACCACAGACATCTTTTTGTGAGTAACACTGACTGATATAATCAAGGCTGAATGTATAGTGTCCTACCCTCATATGTGAACCTTTCCTTGTCTGTTTCTCCCTTAATATTAGTGTCAGATTCAAACCAATGCAGTTCTGGGGTGCTACCTTGCCACTAAAAAGGCATACCAAGTATGATTTTAATCTGTGTCGGTCGGGTCCCAAGGTGTCTGATTTCACGTGAAATGACCCCATAGAGAACACAAGAAACGTACAAACATAGAAAACACAAAACATAAAAAACATAAAAACCTGTGCACTCCCTTCACATGGCATGTCTATCTTTCTTATGTCTATACAGCGTCAGTGGCAATAACAAGAAGAGAACGCTGTTACCTACCGCTTAGGGACAAACATTACATTGATAACTTCCCTTTATGTTGGTAATCTGTATTTACGATGAGTATACCGTACAGCATCAGTGATACTACACAATTCCAATAAAGCTTTTTAAGCGCAGCGCTACAAAATGAATCTGAGCACCACAAATTGATCCGTTAATGTACACGTTAATACACGTAATACCTGCATTGTCCCCCCCCCCCTTTTTGCCTGTAGCATCATACAATGATGCTTAGTCTGTGGGAAACCCTGTAGTCACTTGCTAGCCTGATTATCATCGACTTTCAAATCTCTGTTTGAGACTTTGCCTGACTCCATGTATAACAACTCACATTTCCCAAACGGCGTTGTTGACCCACCCCCAAGGCTGTGCCGAAGTTTAAACAAAACATTTTCTTAGAATGTCTCTGCTTAAACCACGTCACCGCCGAGCACACGCCTCTACCCAGGGCCGTTGGAGCTACTCAAAGTTGATTGGTTCTGAAACAAAGTGGGTGGAGTTCCCAATTTTTACAGAGCTCAGGAACTATACGTGTATTGCTCGTGGCCTGACTAGAAGCATCGCCGAAGGTCTTGCGTCACTAGGAGGGCATAGCCTGGCTACTCACTTGCGTCAGGTAGTGCAGTTAGAGGTACAGGTACTCACTTGCGACAGGTAGTGCAGTTCCTGACCCCCAGAGTGGGCTGATCAATAGTAGGTCTTTGCCCAGCAGTTTGGTGGAGCACAAGGGAGGGAGGAGCAGCAGGCGGTAGCCGTAGTGTTGGTGGGGGTGCAATGAGCGAGGGGCGCGGGGCTGGAGGGGCCAAGGCCGGGGCTGAGGCAGAGGCAGCTGCGAAGGCCCCCGTTAGACATGGTGTGGAGCAGAAGAGTTGGTTGGAGCCCTTGGAATAGAATAGAATAGAATAGAATAGAATAGAATAGAATAGAATAGTCTTTATTGTCATGAACGAAGAGAAGACACCGGAGCAGCTCAGATGGGATACTTTTTCTTTTTTAATTCAAGTGCACAACATGTTAGGGACTAACGTTTCGATGGCAAGCCATCTTCATCCCTAACATGTTGTGCACTTGAATTAAAAAAAGAAAAAGCATCCCATCTGAGCTGCTCCGGTGTCTTCTCTTCATTCAAGATTACCTGCCACCCTCCCATTGATGCACCAGATGTAAAAACAGAAGCGAGTGGAACCCCTTTTTTGTCTTTATTGTCACTATTATTCACATGTACAATCTCCACCATAGCCTACTGTAAGAATAATGATAAATCCCTGCTTTTAAAATTGTTATTACCATCAGTAAAAAATGTATTCAGTACAGCTCTGTGAGCTCTGCAGAAAGTTCAATAGTTCAGAGAAAGTTCAGAATGCGCTCCTCTCTTCCTCTCCCTTTGGCCATGGTATAAAACCTTACTACTCTTGTCAGTGTCTGTTCATTGCAACTGTATACAAAATTGTCTACATTTTCTTGATACCAACATATTCACTATGAGACTGAAAGCACTCACATCCGTGCAGACATTAAAGGGATCAGCACAGATCAGCACATTGGGCTATTTACAAAAGGTGTATATAAACACAGGGGGCTATTAATATCACACTATAGAAGAAGAAAACCTTTATAGTGCAAAAGAAAAACCACAAAAGAAAAAAAAAACACGCTAATACCGGTACCCATAAATCAATTAGTAATTGCAAATTGATGTACAGGCAATGAAAATGCTTCTTAGATAATAAAAAAAAACATTTAATCCATGCAAGAGTTGCATTATTGGTGGTTGCACCTCGCTGATGTCTCCTACTAAAAAAAAACATGCAAGTCGTGCACCAAGCTCACCTTGCGCTGGAAGGCCGTCTGGCCGCGCTGGAGCACCTTGGCACAGCCGGAGCAGCGGATGAGGAGCAGGGAGGCGGCGATGGGAGGCATAGGGGGAGGTGCCAGGGCCTGGGGGAGCAGGGCTACTGTGGGGAGGCGCGGGGGAGGAGGCAGGGGGGCCAGGGCTGGCAGTGGCGGTGGCTGCTGCTGCTGCTGCTGCTGCAGCTGGGCCATTGGTGGTGGAGCTGGTGGTGAGGAGAATGTTACTGTACACACATTGCAAATGTATATTTTAGAGATCAGGCATTTCATTATGCTTTTATGCATTTTACACATGCTGCCTATATGTAGTCAAGTCAAAGTTTATTTGTAAAGCACTTTTAAAACAACAAGAGCAGTTGACCAAAGTGCTAACAGGAAGGTCTAAGTAAAGACTTGAAACAACATGGAACAGCACAGACAAAGAGACCCATTATATCATTTTAAACTTTGTGATTTTACACATTGTTCTTTTCTTTTATTTGTTTTTTGTTTTGTATTTTTTCTTTGTTTAATTTAAATGTCTAAAAGTATCCATCTTATCTGCTTATGGCCTCCCTGACCCAGCATTTTTCAGCCCAAGGTCACTGCTAGAGCGACTCCCCCAGAACAGCAAGCCATTCAGTTAACCGACAAGCTAATGTTGCCTTCCCCACTCCCATTGACACTTTCAATTGTTGACTCTGTCAGAGACCTACCCAAGGCTGTCTCCATGGTAACTACGATTGAGCTCACAGTAAAGACGAAATATCTGCCAGACTGCTTGAATGACTCTTATTTATTGTAGAGATAGTGACATTTTGAATCTCTAAAATGAATTCAAACTGAGCAAAACCAAGTTTGATTCCTTTGCACAGCATGCCTAACATAAAGTACAAAGTTTAGAAATTGGTAGTAAAAGGTATTATGATGGGGCAGATGACAGTGTGTGTGTGTGTGTGTGTGTGTGTGTGTGTGTGTGTGTGTGTGTGTGTGTGTGTGTGTGTGTGTGTGTGTGTGTGTGTGTGTGTGTGTGTGTGTGTGTGTGTGTGTGTGTGTGTGTGTTTAGGCCTCACTTGTACCTGCGGAGTTGCTGGGTCCGCCACTGACTGAGAACACAGCACTGATGCGAAGCTGTTCTGAACTGCATGTCTCCATATTCTGCAGAAGACAAACAGCTCTATGAAACACTGTTTTAAACCAACAATCAACCTGTGGACTCTCTGGGTTGTTGTGCTTTCTGCATAAAACAACAACATGAAATTAACAAATCAAATCAGTCAATGAGTTAGTCAGTTCACAAATTAATGACTTAATTGCTTGATTGAGTGAGTGAATGAATGAATGAATGCTTAATTTGATCCATCTACCTAGGTGTAACTTTCTTTCAGCATCACTGAAATGACATCAATAAAAAAAAAACAAGCTAATAAATAAACAGCACGCAAGAAACTCAGAAATAAACCCCCAAAACATCATGATGGTCGCTGTGCTGACCTCAACCTGGTCCAGCTCCTCCTTGATGCGGCTGATGGAGGACTGTGGCTGGAGGGCGGCGTCGTAGCCCTCGTCTATGGGCTCGTCCTTGATGCTCATCCTGGGATCGAGGCCCTGCTCTGGGTCACTCAGGCCGCCGGGGTCCATGTCACCACCACCACCACCACCGCCGCTGACACCACCAACGTCAGCAGGAGAGGAGGAGGAGGTACGGGGAGAGGGGGGCTGGGGAACAGCTGAGTCCTGGGGGGGGGGGGGGGGAGTTAACCAAATCACTGTTTTGAATTTACGTGTGGGCCTACAGAAAACAACTGAACTTCAGGTTTTATATCACATTTTTATTTTCCAACAGGTGAAGATAAACCTCACTACTAAATCATAGGAGTCGAGTGCTACAACAAAGGTAATGCTGTTCGGTTTGAAGACTGTAAGCTTGACAGTCAGTCACAGGTCTCTGATACAGTGCTCTTGCTCACCCCCAACCCACTTTGACTAACAAATGTTCTGCTGGAAAACACTGAATATATCAGTGCAAACACTGGGACATAAAATGAGGGCATATTTGGACAGCCTAGATTGTCTTCCCAAAAAAATAAAAAGATATAGGACATGTATGTGGCATTTATAGTGGCCTAGATAAACCACTTGGAAATAAATGATAGCAAAAAGAAAACCCAAAACTGGCCCAAATGAGTTCACATGAATAAGAAGACTAGTGCCACTACGTGTACAGCAAATGCTTTCACATTTCCCATACCTCTGTTTGGGGGCCTCCCTCAGGAAAATGTGATTGGTGCTGGTCGACTCCTAGAAAACAATAGCAGTACGTGAGCAAATGATGTGTACTACTTGTAGAGAACACACTGGAAAGATGGGAATGGTACAGAAACAGAGAAACAGAGACAAAGTCTTTCTGTTCAAATGTTGCACAATTGATAATTTTTGGATTTTAACATCTGATTCTTTTCAGCAGATGAACCTTGACGCTCTCAATGAAAGTCTCAAAAACAAACTTGCTTCTACTTCAATTCGCTGCTTGAAACAACCTTGCCCTTTTATGGACAAGAGGGGGCGTGGCTACCTAATTGTCAAAAAGAGGCACCTGTAACTAATGGGCCAGGCTATAAATTAGTCATCAGTAATTAACAATTAATAGTCACTTGGTCTTGAAGTTGCTGCTGAAGTTACCCTTCAGTTACACATAAATACTGTCCAGAACAAGACCAATGAATTAGGTCATAAATGTGTAGTACTGCCACAGACGCGGCGGGCCTTTCTCAAAACCTAGGACAGTGTCCTTCCAAGTGTATCAGCCTAATTAGTCACGTCCAGTGATTGGATACTCTTTGGTGAACTCTACAGAATATCCAATCACTGGGTGTGACTAATAAAGAGTATCCAATCACTGGGTGTGACATATTAGGCTGCTACACTTGGAAGGACACTGTCCAGGGGCTGTTCACTCACGGAACTTCCTATTAGCCACAATTGGCTAACCCTAACCACGGGACAGTGCAAAATGAATGGGTGTCAATGGAGTTTTTTACCATTATAATTTTTGTGATTTTTTATAATTTTTTGTCCTGAAATATGAATATTAAGTTCGAAGCTAGAAATAATAAGACCCCATTTGAGTAGCGTTTCGATTATTTTGCGCCACTAGATTATTATATACTGGGTCACAAAGCTCAATTTTTATGGGGCCAAACCCATAAACATTAGCACGATGCTAGCGAGTACAGGTTGAAATCTTCTAACCAGCTGTAAAACTACACACCTGAACGATTTGTCAATACAGCCTATTGTTAAACAACAGTCATAGTGCTTACCAGGAATGTTTTGTTGATAATATTTGTGACTGGAAATGGCAGTAGCAATGTATTTAGCATGGGTTCCCCTTTCCATTCCATACATTTTCCCAGATGAAAGACTGGCCTACGCTCGTTACTGCAGAATGCATGCAAAGCTAACTGGCTACAATGGGAACCAATGAGACTGAGCCTTCTCCCCTGTGTTCTAATTTCTCTGCACTGTCCTAGGTTTTGAGAATGGCCCACCATCTCCAAATCACTTTCTTCTTCCACTTCAGTCAGTGCTGGTGGCATGGGAAAGTGCAATACCCCCACCACCAGGGCTGGAGTGTGTAACAGGTCTGATGACACAGTGAATATTTGACAGCTGTCATTAATTATGCCCTACAATTAACACTGACCAACAGCTGTAGTTAATTTGGCCACAAGCTCAACAATAACAACCAGACATCCTCTTTGAACTGGAGCCGGAACTCGCAGCCGCTCGCACCCACCCACATAGCCATACGCATGAACGGCGTGACGTTTTCCATGTACGTTACGCCCGTTTGTGGGGGAAAACAGCCAATGCAAGTCAATTGGTGGTGTTGGGAGAGAATAAACGAAAGACATGGACCTGTAGACTAGCGTTGTTCACGCGCAACATGACGAAAACGTGTCGTGTTGCCGGCTGTTCAAATAATATAGCCAGACAGCCGTGGCTGAAGCATGGACTGTGTTCATTTAGGCTAGCCGATGTAGCATATAAGTTAATGAGACATTCGGTTTGCTTTCCCCCACAAAGGGGCGTAACGCTAACGCACATTTACGAGCAAAGTACCCGGATGGTCGTTCATGCGTATTCCAATTCCTCCAACATTTTGATATGCCCATGCGGAACCGAAGTCACTTTTGTCATCCACCATGGCGTCACACCCACAATGCAATTCCAATTTCCCCGACGGGTAAGTCTGCAGACACGGTGGATGGGCAGTGGGTGTGATGCCATGATGGATAAAAATCGTGACCCCAGAAACTCCCCAGATAAAGAAGGTGACTCCCCTTGCGGCTGATGGGTTACGTGGCGCTATTCCGACATGTCGCTATTCCGACGTTAATGTCTATTGTCGGAATACTGACACGTTTTCCACCGTCCGCCGCTATTCCTACATGCCGCTATTCCGACAACCCTATCCTTAACCCTAACCCTAACCCCTAAAAAGTGTCGGAATAGCGGCATGTCGGAATAACGCTATGTCGGAATAGCGATTGCCCCCCGCGGCCATGAGGTACCGGCACTACGCTTCGATGACGTAAGTAAGCCATTCTATCTCTACTATCCTTGGTCCACAACTCCAATTTTGTGACATGTGCCTTCTTGTCTGTTCCTTTCTTTGGTTACACACAGTCAGAGGGAATTACCCAAAGCTATGGCCCACCATTAGTTTCCAATGTTACTTCAAGATTTGTAATAGAACTGTTAGGACATAAAACCACTGGTGTAGTGCCATTTCTACACACTGACTGAAATACAGATAGGACACATCTTGCATTCTTGCATGAAAAAAAACAAGTGATACACTACAATATGAGTTTCTTAGATAGAGGGTAGCGGCGCAAACACTGAAATAAGTCAGGACTGTCCTTTTCAAGTGTGGTGGATTGAAGTGTATTTTATAGGCAAATATGTGGGGCTATGAACACTGATCGAGTCATGTCATTAGCACTTATTATTCCTGAAACGCTATTAATGCCTTTAGTCATTCGAAGGGCAGCTCAATCAGACTCTCTCTTCAATATAGAATAATCAAATATGTCAACCCCAAGATAATAGCGTAAAAATACCCTGCCAGATATTGCAGCCAACCAGTAGATTGTAATGACCAAAGAGGCTTGAGACAAGAGGGCTTGCTCACGTCATAACAGCATAGTATGAAATGATGGCGAGGGGAGTACGGAAATTTTATTCTTCTTCTACGGTCAGTATTGGAAGCATCAGGGAAACGCATTGAGGCAGTCGGTTCATATGCAAAATAGGGAGGCGGAGCACTCGGAGGGTCACAGGCAGCCTCAAAATGAATGGCAGTGAACGAGAAGCCAGCGTATTGAAGGATAAAACTCGCTGTTTTGAACTTGTAATCGTCCGGGGAAACTTCCTTCAAAGTTCACAGCCTGCCTCGTGAATTCAGGGAAATGACAAAAAAGTGGGACAAGCATACGTACATCCAGATGACCACGAGCACTTGTAGAATCCACAGTCCCCCCCTATCAGCTCAGTTTGACAGCGAGCGGGGCATTCGGAGGGTACACTATTTACAGCCTTCTCGCTATTTAACCCATGCCTGCAGTTAGGGGCGCTGTCGAGACGAGAGCGCAGCCCATTCATTCTGAATGTAGTCTGCAGTCCTCCGTTGGCGCCCCTACAGTGCAGTACCTGGCGAGTGGAACCTCTCGTAATAGAACTTCTCCGAGAGCGTGTTGACAGCTGTCAATCTGAGATGATAGGGGGGACTGTGGATTCTACAAGTGCTCGTGGTCATCTGGATGTACGTATGCTTGTCCCACTTTTTTGTCATTTCCCTGAATTCACGAGGCAGGCTGTGAACTTTGAAGGAAGTTTCCCCGGACGATTACAAGTTCAAAACAGTGAGTTTTATCCTTCAATACGCTGGCTTCTCGTTCACTGCCATTCATTTTGAGGCTGCCTGTGACCCTCCGAGTGCTCCGCCTCCCTATTTTGCATATGAACCGACTGCCTCAATGCAATGACACTTCCGCGAGGGTCGGAGTGTGGAACAGGTCATAGAACAGAGTGACTGTTTGTCAGCTGTCCTTAATTACCCCCAGCAATTATTGCTGACCAACAGCTGCCGTTAATTTGGCCACAAATTATCCATCATGGTAGGGCTGGGCAATATGACGATATTTATCGTTATCGTGATATAAAAGTGACCTTTCTCCTATATCGTTAATATCGTATTAGTAATTTTATCAATTTTATACAATTGAATATCATTTAAATACATTTCATGTTGTCACAATACACACTATAAGTTCATGTAACTGTAAAAAATAAGAATAAAAAGATCCATTTTAAAGAGGTTGTTTTGTTACATGAAAAAACAAAGAGCAAATAAAGAGAATAACTGAAAACGTATGTAAGCTTAATTGTGCTATATCGTGATATCGTTATAGTGATGTAAAGTAATCCATATCGTGATGTAGCTTTTTTTCCATATCGCCCAGCCCTACCTCATGGTGTCGCCCCCACTGACCATGCGCAAGGGAGTACGGAATTGCACCCACTGACCAATGACCATGCACAAGGGTGTTAATTTTCCATCCACTCGTGTCCTCAGGCAACGCCCCCGTACTACACTGTGGCCAATGCATTTCCCCCCCAAGAGTTCTTCTGTTGAGTTTCTTTGGTAATGACTAAGCACTGAGGAAGGCTAGATCAGCTACACATTGAAGTGACTTGTGTTGACAAGAGGAAAAAGTGGACAGCTTTTCATTTTCAAAACCTGAGATTACTACACGGGCACAACAAAAGCAGCGTCTGAATGTGTTACTGGACAGTTTCAGAGCAGCACGGGCAAGAGCGGCAATATACAGTAGAAGTACAGATACAAAGCATGATGCAAGCATTCTGACCACTTCCACGCATGGGGCCTACTAAGAAGCTGGATCCGGAGTAACACAGGTTAAGTTAAGAAGTAAATCATCTAATAAAAATAGCCTGGAGTCCTAATTTTCTTTAATCTGGTGTACTTCTAAACCAGCTTCTTAGCACACCCCTCTGGGGGTGATCTAGCACGGTAGCTGCATCTGACCTGTAGTGGCCTCAGCTGGAGGAGTGAGTCTGGGAGAGGAGCGTGTCTCTTCCTCTTCCTCCTCCTCCTCCTCCTCCTGCAGGACGGTAGCGTCCGGGTGGCCGAACATGCCCTCCTCTGCAGCCAAGGGGGACAGGCCAGGGGACCGGCTCAGTCCTGTGGCAGGTACATGAGAAATGTCTGTGACGCGCTCAGTAAATGGCTTGCTGGTGAGTCTGTAGTACTGTGTTCCAATACTCGTACTGTCTGCCCTTTCCGCACTGTGTTTGGGTACGCAGGGTGTTCCATTTCTAATCGCGACGGTAAAGTGTACTGTAAATTACCCGGATAACGCCCCCAAAACAGCCATTTTTTGAAGTGTGGAGTTACTGTACACTTTTTGCACTCAACGGCCGCCATGTTTGTTACGTAGTTGAGTGTCAGATCTGTCAAACGGCTGAATCTCTGTGATAACAGCATGGTTTTGATTCCAAAGACAATCACCATGTGTATTAGGTGACACGCGACCAACCGTCATTTCCATTAAGTGTATCAGACAGAACGGGAATCGGAATGTACTCGCCTCGTGAATCGCGGAGGGTGGAAAGGGTACTTCACTGCACTCAAACAAGGTACACAGTACAGAGGGCGAATAATGGAACACATCATGTGTGATTGTACTGTAAGGAATGATCTGTATTCTTTCCATGTGGTGTGTTTGTATTTTTATGTAGAGGGTTGTGGGTGCACAGGTGTACTTTTGTTATGTGGTGTGCCCTACAATCACTACGCTACCGCTTGGTGAATGTGATGGTGCAACCATCACTGGGGTTGTGGGTGTGTTCTGTCTGTTGCCCCAAAAAGCCTAGCTCTTTAGTGTAGCAGTCGACAGTCAATAGGCTCGTTCGTGACGAAGCAGTGCTGCTTTTGCTAAGCAGCGAGCATGCACACTTTGCCAGTTTGATGTATTGTGGTTAGAAAATTCTAACCAGAATGCATCAAACTAGCAAAGTGCGCATGCCCACTGCCTAGCAAAAGCAGCACTGCTTCGTCACGAACGAGCCTATTGAAACAGTCTGCTCTCCATTAAACTGCATTGTTTTCCCCTCCAAATGCTCCACCCGTGGTCGTGCGGTGCCAATCACTGCCAGTCATTTGGCCTATTGACATACAGTAGGTGGAGCACACGTGGGGGGAAACGAGCAATTTCATGGGCGGGCCCAGAGTAGCCGACTGGGTCTATTGGACACGTGTGGTGTCCCAGAACCAGAGCTAGAATTTGAAACCAGTCCGGAAAACCCTCATCCCCTTATTGCTAGGGGTAAATAATACAGCATAGCTTGTGTGAGCTCTGGATGAATTGACATGAAATGACTCGTATGACAAACAGTGTGCTGAAGCTGAACTATCACTTTCACTTCTCACCTGTAACTTCTCCAATGAAGGGCCCTTCTTCTCCAGCCCTGCTGTTGCTCTGCGAGTCCTCATCACCCAATCCCATTGGCTCCGGCAGCTCTTCTTCCTCCTCCTCCTCCTCCTCCAATCCCTGCTGCCGCCGCCGCTGCTGCTGCTGCTGCTCCCCACGTAGCTCTCCAATCAGCTGCTGGTCTGAGCCCGTGTTGGACGTCTCGGGGTACGTGTCCCCAAGCGAGGGGATGTCCAAGTCCCACATATCCTCCTGGTCTTCCCCAAACACGGGCAGACCGTCCAGGTCTTCTCCCTCTCCCTCTCCCTCTCCCTCTCCGCCAACACCATGGTCCCCGTCCCCTGTGCCCTCTTCTCCGGCACCTTCGTGGCTCCCCTCCCCCGTCTCCTTGGTCCACATGGAAGAGCTCGGAGGGTCGGCCGTGTCCTCATCCTCGTCATCATCTGACAGCATCTTTGCATCTGTCAAGCACAAATCATGTTGATCATAGGCTTTTGTACAGTAGGCTTTTGGGCCATTGAAGCAGTCAGAGATGGGCACAGGAAATGAATGGGAGATAAGGGATGGAGAAGCATTGGAAAATGATCAAGCCTGGGCCTGAAACGTGGTCCCCATGCATATGATATGGGGTGCCCCAACAGTGCACCACAGCAACTTACAAAAGAGTAGAGTATATGTGTGTGCATGTGGTTATTTTACAGCATGTACGTTACGTGATCATCTGTTAAGAAGATTAATCGTATACTGTAGTGTCTTGGGGTGCATAACCAACTACATAAACACATACAAATCTGATGCCTGTAAGAAGCAGGGGCGGTTCTAAGGGGTGGCAGGGGGTGGCATTTGCCCCCCAGAAATATGATCTGCCACCCCAATTAAGAGCCCTGATTGTGACCAATAGCCTTAATGCTTGACATCATTTCAGACATAGAACTTTAGGTTGCAGGGTTTCACTTTAAGGGATTCACTGTATCACATAAGTGTGTGTGTCGATTATGTAGTGTTTATAATTGTCCCTTAGTGTAGGAGTATGCCCCCCTGAAATACACTTCGCCACCCCTTTGCCACCCCAAGAATAAATGTCTGGAACCGCCCCTGTAAGAAGCCATCATTTTGGGCATGTTATAACTGTATCCTACATGCATGCTCATATGAAATTGCAATAGCCTACATCAGTGATTTGGCACAGAAACTACTCCAAACGTTAAATTATGTTCACCAGTACAACCTTACAGATAACCACACACCAGATGTAAATTACAAATCAAATTAAACATCACAATAGCTACAGTATAATGCCGTTTGTTTGACAGTACCTGCAGAGCCTGGTGAGTTGTCACTGAATGCTTGCGCTACAAAGTCTCCATTCTGCCAATAAAAATCATAATCACAATGAAGTCAAAACAGCTGATCCAGAGAGAGTCGATGCACAGCATTGCGTTTACATGAATGGAAGTGACAGTTCAGTATGGTGACAGTGACACCAAAAGGCACAGGAGCATGTCATGATGATTACTTATTGTCAATGTTGACTGTGCAATATCAAATGTGATAGATTAGGTATCTTAGGACGTAGGCTAATACCGACACGCCCACTACCAACAGAGCGATGCCATAGGAATCAACATTACACAAGGACATTGGTTCGAACCAACAGACAAAAAGGATATTGATGCAGTAAAACGATAGATCCTCACCTCCTCTTTGTCTGACTCCGCCATGATTATAATGCTCGCAAAGCAATGCTAGTCGATGTGTCAAAGACAAGTAATAGGGGTGTCTGGCTCTCCGATCAGAATAAATTCACGATATTCACCAAAAAAACGCCTTTTCTGGAACAAACCCAGGCTGGTGCCGCACGTCCCAGGCCACCATACATACCCAGCCGCTAGCTAACTTGCGAGTACGCTAATAACAATTTGTACCGAGTTTATGTAAACAAAACTGGAGGAAATGAACAGCAACTTTCAGATGTTGCTGTGCAATCATCTCACGGTCGCTTCGAACATTTTAAGGGTTCGCATCAATCGCTTATTGTGATTTACGCACACAATAATACAACGTCCCCGCGCGATCAGGAACAGAGGCAGGGTTTTTTCTTCTTCTTCTCCCTCTAGAACCCCCATTCTCACATTAGAACGCGTGATGGTCTCTTGCTGCTGTACTGCCATCTCCTGTATCGGAAGGAAACGTCTGTCAAATGCAAGTACTGTAGTTTTTTGTTTTTTTTTTGACAAGCCTTGCGCACGGAAAGAGTTTTTGTTGCCATTATTAACATTCCATTTTTTACAGCATGTATTCAAACGGAAATTATACACTTGGTTATTATTTTGCATGTGTAGTTTGACTTTCCTCTTATGGTTACTTTTAGGGATGTGATTGTGCACACTATTTTCTGTCGCGTATATTCCAGTCATTGTGGTATTTGGCAGTGACAGCCATTGACCTGGTGACAACCATTGAACAGGAAGAGATTCACACAATCACAAGTGTCAATTCATAGTGTGTCGATGCTCCTCGGTTGTATGTTAGCTTAAAAACAATAACGTTCAAAATATACTGTCGTATGAAAGCAACACTACTGTCCAGGCACTAAGATAAACTGAACAATGACCGCAGCTGCGCGCCTTGTCTCGGCCGTGGGGGGTCCCGCTTCTTTATGTCGATTTCGCGGTGCTCTGGTCGGCTCGGTTCTGGGGGACTGTGTCGGTGGTGAGTTCGAAGGGACAGAACCTGAGGAGATACCTTTGGATCGACTCCTGGGATATCTGGATGGTCTGGAGGATGAAACCCGCGGCGACTGTGAGTTCTTCATAAACAAACAGCTGAGGGTTGTGGGTTGACCTAGCTTCATCATATGGGCACTATTACGATGAAATTCAGGTTTTTCTAGTAGCCTAGTTCAATTTCCATATTGCCCCCCCCCCCCCTTATGTGAAAATATGAACTAGCAACACGCTGACCGAGTGAATGTTCTTTAGTATTTTGTTGTCAACAGTTGCACCCAGTTTTTGAAATAACGGTGTTTTTCATAATGTGTTTTTATGATGCTGTCTCTGTTTGTAGGCATATTGCAGTACAGTGATGACACGGCCATGACCCGCTGCGTGGCCGACTCTCTGCTGACCCGAGCAGGCTTTGATGAGCAGGATATGGCCAGAAGGTAAAAACAAAGCGCACCCGGATTAACGCTAACAAACAGCACATTTGCGTGGTGGTAGTGATGGCTCAGTGGTTCGCACCCACACACCGTAGCCTACTGCACACTACAGGGGTTGATTGGATGTGTCGGTCTCTTGGCAGGTTGGTTGGTGAAGTGCCTTTCAACTGCAGAGTACCCAGTTGTACCATCAGCAGTGACAAAAATAACCATGTTCATGTTAATTGTTACCATCATGTTAATGTTCCCGCCAAAGTCTTTTTGCAAAACTATTAACCCCTTAGTGGTCACGAAGAGAACACAATATTTGACATAATATTTCAGTTGAGTACAAGCAAACTTTGACATTATTAGTAATATAAGTTACATGCATATACTAGCAATAACATGCTCTAGGGCAGGGGTTTACGGCCCTTGAGGCCCCCCCGGATATTAATGTTTTGCAGTTTATCTTCCACACACCGCGCTCTTCCGTCTTGTTGGTGCGTCTCTGAAGTAAGCTTGTGGTAGGAAATGGATCACACTCAATTTTTCTTCTTTCTTGTTGTTTTATCTTTATTTTAACATTGCAGGGACTGACATGACAGACGTTTCGGCTGCCCAGAGCCTTCACTTCACTCTGACACTGAAGAAGGCTCTGTGCAGCCGAAACGTCTGTCATGTCAGTCCCTGCAATGTTACAATAAAAAGAAAACAACAAGAAAGAAGAAAAATTGAGTGCGATCCATTTCCTAGTACTAATGTTTTGCAGTTTCACATGAATTATGACATGTTTTGTGAAGAAATCTTAGAAATTACATTTGCAATACAATTGCACAGCTTTGCCAAGGAGTATAACCAGGACCCTTCCCGAGGCTACGGTGCCGGCGTGGTGCAAGTGCTGAAGAAGCTGGCCTCCCCGCAGCTCAGCGACGTCTACCAGCCCGCACGCGCCCAGTTTGGCGGCCGCGGCTCCTTCGGGAACGGGGGCGCCATGAGGGCTGCGCCCTTCGCCCTGGCCTTCAGAGAGCGCGCCGACGTGCGGAGGGTGAGCTGGAAACACACACACACACACACACACACACACACACACACACACACACACACACACACACACACACACACACACACATATAGACGCCCTTCGTCCTGGCAACTTTAGTAGGCAGACGGCATGGAGAGAACACAAACATCTGCACGTGTGGACATGCACACATAAACACAGATGTGCACTTCACCCTAACCCTCAGAGAACACCTTGACATCAGGAGGCTGAGGTCCTGTCACAAGGATGCAAAGCGCTGATGCTGTTTAGAGTTTTTGTTTGTGTGTTCATTCACACAATGCTTTCATTTCATATCACTACTTGCCTCATTCCTAACATCTGATTTTTCTCTCTTTCCTCCATCCTTTCTCCTCTCTCCTCCTCTGTGTCTTGCTCCTCCTCTTCCTCCATGTCCCCCCTCTCCCCCATCTTTTATTCTCCTCCCCAAAACTCCTTCAGCTTCCCCCCACACTATGTCTCTTCATGTTGTGTTGTCCATCCTTTTCTGCCTTTGCACCCTCCTCCTCCTCCTCCTCTATTTCCTCTCTCACCCATCTTTTCTTCTCCTCTCCATGCTGTGTGTTGTCCATGCCTCTCCTCTTCTGCACCTTCCTCCTCCTCTTTTTCCTCGTTTTCTCTCTATTTCCTTCCCTTTCTTCCTTCTCCTCTCCGTGCTGTCCTGCTGTGCTGTGCTGTGCTGTGCTGTGCTGTGCTGTGGCCTCCTCCACCAGTATGCGCGTCTGGGGGCCATGCTGACCCACTCCTGCTCGCTGGGCTACAACGGGGCCATCCTGCAGGCTCTGGCCGTGCACCTCTCCCTGCAGGGGGCGCTGGCGCTGCCCCAGGACTTCCTCAAGACGCTCATCGCAGAGATGGAGGAGGTGGAGAACGACAAGTCCGCTCGCAGCGACGCCAGAGCGTAAGCCGGGGGTTTCTCTCTTTTTTTTGGTCTTTTTCGACTTTATTGATGACTGGATAGTATGAGTGGTGGACAGGAAGCGAATGGGGAGAGAGATGGGGAGGGATCGGCAAATGACCCGGGCCAGGCATTGAACCCGGGTCGGCCGCATGGCAGACAAGTGCCCTACCAGTTGGCCACAGCAGGGCCAAGCCGGGGCTTTCTCATGACCACTTTTGTGGACTTTAGTCTGTTAATGTGCCGTTTTTGGCTTTTTTTGAGAAATTGATCAGGTGCATTGCGCTGCACCACAGCATCCCTCATAGATGAGTTGTATTGATACAACGCTTGGATTTACACTACTATGCTGTGGTCAGTCCATTAATTCCTTTGGATGAAGATGGAGAATGACGGGGCTGGTCGCAGTGACACCAGGGTGTATTGGGTTTTTGACGGCTGCTCTGTTAGCTGTGTCTGTGACCGTCTGTGACCTATAGCTTTGTGCTCTGTTCGCAGCAGATACATTTCTGTTCGACTTTTCATTATATTGTAAAGCATGCATTGTATACAAAGTTTCCTTTTTTCTGAATGTTTTCTCGTTATGTTAGACTATGTTTGTTGTTTATGCTGCAAAGGCAAAATCTACTACACATTTTTTTTTTCTCTAATTGAATTTAGACTGGAAATGGACTTGAAAACACCATCTTACCCTTGTCTCGTTTCAGGCTGAACGAGTCTGAGTTCCCATTCTGCGCGCGTCTACACCGGGTGAAGGAGCTGATGGAGAGGAACAACGTGAGCATCGAGGAGGTCATATCTGAGCTCGGTCAGTGCTAGCAGGATGGAGTGACCACCCCGTGTGTGTGTGTGTGTGTGTGTGTGTGTGTGTGTGTGTGTGTGTGTGTGTGTGTGTGTGTGTGTGTGTGTGTGTGTGTGTGTGTGTGTGTGTGTGTGTGTGTGTGTGTGTGTGTGTGTGTGTGTGTGTGTGTGAGTGTGTGTGTGTGTTCCGAATGTCATGTCAATGAGCAATGTAGCCGTCAGAGCCCCAGCAAAGAAGGTGGATCTAAGAAGAAGCGTAATTTTGTTTCTTTTCCGGTATCCACTTTATGTCGGGTGAACGCCCCTTTAGGAGACCTTCGGTTAGGAGACCTTCGGAGTCCTGAGGTTTAGAATCAATGAAGTCCCCTTAGCGCTGTAGATAGCGGTAGTGCAGGTCTTGCGCAAACACCTCAAAAAGAGAAGAAGAAGTAGGGGACAACGCCCCCTTAGGAGACCCAACTTGAGCACACGCTTTTGCATTGAGTGGGCGTGTTTTGCGTTATCTTGGTTTGATTCAGTATTTTTGGTAGCAGTCAGAGCCCCAGTTTGGTACCTCAGAAAGTCCATGTTTGCGTACCGGCAGGGCAGCTCTACTCCCCTTCGTTAGGAGGAGAGATTGGATTTATGGTTCTTTGATGGGATCCAGATCTTGGTGACAAATAAATTCAGTGTTAAGAAGACAGCATTGAGGAGGCCACATTTGGCTCTTTATGTTCAAACGAACACTGGCTGTCCCCCTCGTTCTAAAGACCATCCCTGCCACTGTCTGAAGCAGAGGCGATCATATATTTTTAAAATTGTCATAAAGTCAACATTGGCTCACGTAAAGGTAATATAACATGCTCAAAATGAACAAAAAAAATGGAAAAGGAGGCGAGACTTGGTTCCCATCGTTCACATATGATATAGGCATAGCAACACCATCGCTGCCGTGTGTGGAGCAGGGTGTGCCAGCCAAATCAAAGGGTTAATCCAGAGCCATATCAGATCTGGTTGGTGGGATTAGGCAGCCTAGTGAGATTATGCCCCCACCATGTGTGCAGAGTCCACTAACCCTAGCGGATATGTGCAGGAAATGGTAGTGTGTTTGCTGTGGGAGATTGAGTATTGAGAGGTGGGGAATGTGTGAGTGATCTATCAATTCACTCATTTTAAAATATACATACAGTATATATACACGTGTTTAGTTGTTGGGCCTTTTGTGCTCTTATTAGACAGGGCAGTAGAGAGAAGACAGGAAATGGCTGGGAGAGAGAGATGGCATAGGGCTGGGAAATGACCCTGGCCAAATTCGAACCTGGGTCCCCATGGACAATAGGGATGTAAATCCCAGCCTCCTTGACGATACAATACGGCATCCATTTCTTAAAGCAGGGATGCGATTGTTTTCAATACTTAAAAAATCCCTACGATACGATTCAAACTTTTTCCAGTTACTTTTCTACTTCTATTATGTTATGGAGCAAGGGCATTGGACAAGGGCCAGCGATTCAATTATTTTCGATACTTAAAAATGCCCCACCATACGATTACATCGTTGGCCGTAGGATCGATACATTGATGCATTTCGATAATTATTTACACCCATAATGGACAATATGCCCATCTATGGTACAGCGCATCAACAGTGCACCACTGTGTTCCCTCATCGTGTCACTGCTTAGACATACAGTGCCCAGCAATAATGAGTACACCCCTGGAAAGAAAGATTGTGAACAAAATGGCAACAAACTATTTGCCAGGAGAAAACAGTAATGCAGTTTAACATGTCTAATCTATCCGTCTCTGGTAGACATTCCCATTTTATTTCATGATGACACAATTTACTCCTTTTGGAAAAACAAGTGAATCCATCATAGCCCCACCACAACAGTTAGCTTGGACTTTTTTGGTGACCTCAACCCAATTTTGACAAAATTCAATGAGGTCTAGAGGTTGTTGCTTATCTTTCCTGAAAAGTCCATTCCCTTTGCCCCTTTGGGGAAACCTAATGGTATTGGTGTAACCTCATCAAGAGATAAGATCACATATTCTTTTGCTCTGGTCCATTTTCTGTCATCAAAACAACAATCTGTATGTTTTGTCTGCTCCTTCACTGCTCTGTTGTGTTGAATACCTTTTAACGACTGTTTAGAAGAGTCCATGTAAACTAGGCTACTCTCTAAAGCACTATTCCGACGGGACTAGTTTTATGTATGGACATGGGGTAATGCGATTTTTATCTCAGGACGTCAGTAAAAGAAAAGGCCGATTCGGACTGCATTGAAATATCTCAAAACGAACAGAAGGAACAGAAAGTAGGAGGGGTTACTCATCACGCACCTGTGACTGCCCTTGTCGTCACGCGCGTGTCAACTCCACAATATATTATTGCTTTTTGAGCACATTGTTGCGCATCCATGGATGCGTTTGGTCCCGTGGAACAATTTTGATAATTGCCTGTTGGTTTACTAACCCATCAAAATCCATTCTAATGCGTCTGCATGCGTGTCCTTTCATTTGGAGAGAGCGTTTTGACCATGCTGTCTGATTTTGACAGTGAACACAACTTGGAACAACTCCCTAAAATAAAACGGTTTACTGCAAGGCTGTGATGTTTGTAAGCCCGGAGAGATATATTGTGCGTTTCGTGCACTTAACCAGACATCTTTACACGGGGTCGCATTCGGACGGGATTAGTATTACAGAGGGTAATGTCCCCGGACGGTTTCACAGTAGGTAAAACTTGCGGTAAAGTTTACCGACATACTCAGCTATTTTTACATGACATGGCGCGTTCGGACGGGACTAAATATCCCGGTCATTATTACTTTACCCCAGGTCCCCACATTAAACTAGTCCCGTCGGAATAGGGCTTTAGTCTGTGTCTTTTGCATGACCCATATCTGAGGTAACGCAGACTATGTCTTCAACTTCTGCCTGCTTCTCCATCATGTTACCAAGCAGCATTGCGACATCACCAACTAAAGCATGTCCTGTTTGCCCCACTTTATCTTACGTTAGTGGCATTTGTTAATGCTCTCAAGTTCTCCATTGCCTGTATTACCATATGGACGACTAAAAGTCTGTATCTCCTGCCTCTCTTTTAGGAAACGGCATAGCGGCGCTGCACTCGGTGCCCACGGCCATCTTCTGCGTGCTGCACTGCCTGGAGCCGCGCGAGGGCCTGCCCGAGAGGTACGGCGGCGTGGAGAGGACGGTGGCCTACAGCCTGCTGCTGGGCGGTGACACGGACACCATCGCCTGCATGGCGGGGGCCATCGCTGGGGCCCACTACGGCATCGAGTCAATTTCGCAGGCCTGGCAGAGGAGCTCTGAGGGGGCCGAGGAGGCCGACATGCTGGCTCGGAGGCTCCATACCATGTATCACGCATCAGCGCCCTCTGGTGGGGAGGCAGGGAGCAACAGCCAGCAGCAGCAGCAGAACAGCAAGGGCAGCGGCAGCAGTACGGAGCCACAACCCCCAGAGTGAGAGGATGGATCACAGACATCATATAGGAAGACTAGATACGTCATGGCGTATTTCAAGCACGTCCGCACAGGTCGGCCATATTAGAGCAGCCTAAACTCTCCACAGACCCTCCGTTACACCTGAAGTAAACTGAAGAGTTGAAACGTTGGGATACTTAAAAATGTATTCTGTTGCTTCGCTGAAATATTGACACGTGTTTATAAATGGTAGGGCTCCTTAAAACTTAAGTGTAGACTGGGGTAAAACGCCCAGGAGAGTAATAGACCTATGCTTCCCACTTAACCTATTTGTCCAAACATTTAGATAGACCTACAGCAAATACACATTTTAACCATTGCTGTGCATTACGTTGACGGCATGGATATATTCATTGCACCAAATTAAAGACGACAGAGATGACGTACTGGAAGAGAGAT
Source organism: Engraulis encrasicolus (assembly GCF_034702125.1). NCBI lineage: Eukaryota > Metazoa > Chordata > Actinopteri > Clupeiformes > Engraulidae > Engraulis > Engraulis encrasicolus. Next base: position 8,026,232 of record NC_085875.1, on the reverse strand, counting down.
GTACAGCGCAACAGGTTCATTCTATCTGGATGGCTTAAGCGTCACGACTCATTTTGAACACAAGGTGGAGCTGTCGAAACCAAAGCATATACTACAAGTGAACGTTTATTTGTTATTTTACTGAAAATATAAAAGATTACGTTGTGCATTTGTTTATGGGATCTATTTAATTACATGAATAAGCCTACTGAACTATATTATACATGATTTTAGACCTATGCACATAATAATATAATGTAATATAATATAATAATATTGTGAATATTCATCACTATGCAGTATCAACACATACTTTCGTTTGGAATTGTTTATACTGTATAAAAAACCAACCCTTTCGAAAATCGATATACATTTGAGGGAATTATGGCCATCTGAAGAGTATACAACACCCAAAACTCACTGCAACTGGTTGAGCCAGAAGGCTGCTTTAACATGGCCGCCATGCGCGGACGTTTGGCTTGCATGACGGGAACGCGGACGACGCATCTAGTCTTCATATATGATGTCTGTGGGAAGGATGGAGGCTGGAAGCGTGCATACTTTACACACAGAGACACACTTGTGTTTAAAAAAAAAAAAAAAGAACAAACATTGTGTACACATGAATTTCAAAACTGAACACATATTGTACACATTACATTCAAAAATGAACAAATGTTACACACTCACCCACACACACACCGAAGCACAAGAATGGCACAATCCTTCAGTGCAGAGGGAGTGTTTGGTCGGGAAAATTCTACATACATACATGCATACATACGTACATACATACATACATACAGTACATATACACATACATTTCCATGTTGTACATGCATGCATACATTCCCAAACAGTACCTGCAGATTTCTACCAACAATGAAGGTTTGTTTTAATAAATCCTTGTTTATGCAAAGTGTTGACTTGTGTACTCCTAGTGTACACGCACCCTTGCACATCAGCAGTCTCCACTCATGGCCAAACAGGAAAGCGCAGCACAACACTGATACTTCATGCACTCATTACTTATGCAACATGTACATAATGCACCCCATTGTTGCAAAGGGAGGATAACCAGCTTTTTAACAACATATTCTCTCTATCTCTCTCTCTCTCACACACACACACACACACACACCATATTTTTGCTCGAATAAATAATTTGTGGAAATGTCTGAAATTCAAATTGAAAGTTTTTTTTGTGAAGCTGTTGTTATTATTGTGTATTATGTCTTTGGTGCCCAGAGGAAGTTTACAATAAAATCTAACTAAATTATTTGAAAGTGTGTGTGGTTATACTTTCGTTATTATTATCAAAAGCATTGTTTGTGACATGCAAACGCTTTCAATGGCCAAAATGACGGCTATTTGAATCAGTGTGTCAAATCTTAAAAACCTATACCAGTTGCTTTTATGGGCTGCCTTGCAGAGGAATAAATACAAATAATTAATGCAGGGAACACCATGAGTGCATTTACAGCTTCAACAGGACTGTAGTAATTTGGTATGCAAATAATACAAGTGTGTGTGTGATTTTTTTTGTTAAGAAATCAATAGGAGACCACTTACAATGTTGTAATACATTTATTGTTACCTAATCAGTTTCGCAGAATATTGTAGACAGACCAGGTAAAGCACGTGTTTTCCTTCTCCAACATCAACACCTTCATAAGTCAATTTGTAAGTACACAATAAATAGACATCTTCGCAATCACACACTCCCAACATGACTACGCATAAGACTAAAATAATATTTGTAGAAAACAAAAAAAAATCAGATTAAGGACTTTTGGGATTTTGTTCCACTGTACAGAATTACTGTAACCCCAGTCGAACTAACCCCTGCATGTTCACTTCCAAAAGGAGATAAGAACTAGCAAAGCACATCTCACAATATGTTCTAACTTAAGGAATGACATCCTTTGTTGTTATACATACAACAAACCTCTACACACCACAGACAAGAAACAAACACTTAATGCGCTTGAATCAATCATGTCAATCACCCGGTAGCTACTAAAAGGCACACCATTGACCACTGCTGCCAACCCACTCTCTGACTCTTTCCAAGCGAGTCAAGGGTAGACCATCTGTGACGATGTTTGCTATGTCACTAACTTCCTGACAGGAAAATCTGCCATCTCATAGGCTTACATTTTTTTTTTTTACTTTGTCTTTTGTTTTTCTTTACTGTGGCACTTAGAACGTCAGGGTCAGTTGACAGCAGTTGTCATAGCAAAGCATGAGACAGGGAAAGAGAGAAATATCTACATCCATTAATACTGAGGTGGTCGGAAAGCAAAACCAGTGTGCGCATTTGCGGCTGTTACACAGCAAGCTACCAGACCACATTCATATTGAAAGCTTAGTTGTGTGCGTCTAATTGAAGCCATGGTACTACAGGGAACCCAATTCCTTCTAAGGTTTTCTTGGGAGACAAAACAGTCAGATGGAATGGTTCTAGAACTGTTCCATTCTAAAAACCCTTTTTTTGCACCCTGCAAATATTCTTTAATTCTTTAAAATTGTTAGCATGTGTAAGACTTCAATGAACCAAAAAAGCATCTATGGCACTCAAGCATTAACAAAAGTGCACAGCCAGTGACACACACCACAGACACACAGCGGAAACAGTTGGTTATTGAGAAACACCTTTGGCCTAAGCTGCCTTTGTGTATTGAAGCGTAGTAATGTGCTTGCTTGTACCGTACGTGGTTGGTCGGTTGGGGTAAACGGACTGCTCTGACTGCTTGTGTGTGGCTGAATTTTGGGCAATGCTGTGCTTGCATCATGCGTAAAAAAAGAGACAATCAGAGATTCATAACCACTGTGAAATTTCTCATCATTCCATAGACTGAGAAAAATCCCAATTTTGTCTTGTCTACAGTAGTGTTCATGCTTTGAGGATAGCAGTGGCAATCCTGTCAATATTGTAAATCAATATTGTGATTTTCCCCTCAGAGATGTAACCCTTAAAAACCTATAGTGTTACTAGAATGACGTGCATAAGAGCCAGCGGCCGAGGGGCGGCACGGATGCAATGTGGAGCTGAGCTCAGTGAAGTAGAGCACGGATACATGGAGAGGTTGGGCTGCCAGTGAAGATAGAGATGGTGTTTTTGTCCCATAATGAATGTTGATGACCTGCCACGGTGACTTCTCTGAGCAACAATCAGAACTCAATCAGAATCTTTCTGTAAATTCCTAGATTTCGTTTGTTTATCAAGCGTAGAATGCTCTTTTGTATCGAACCATAATGTGGTATTGCCTTTCCTTAGCGTCAGGTTGAAATTACGAATGCACCCCATATGTAATTTTTTGCCGCATTTGTGACCATTTGTGACAAAGCCACGACACACATTCGATTTTCCCAACTGTTTCTCACAAAAAAATCTGCATTGATGTTCAAATGTATGTGTAAACACCTCACAATTGTTCAAGACTTTCATGTTAACACAGAAGATTTGGTAAGTGTGATTTACAGACAGTGGGAGTGTAACTGGAGAGAGTCTTCATTCACCAAGTGCGCCTTTCACAACGCCTCTCATTTCAAACTTCTCTCAAAGACATTTTGAGTTCTTCAGCCGTTAAAGGCATAACCACTGTTAAATATTTGCGTAATCACAATGGCAATGACCAAGATATAATGCAGCATTACCAATGGCTCTGTGTAAGGCCTTAGTAGTGCAGCAGTTCAGTTTTTCCACTGACTACTACAGTGCTGCGCACTAGTGGAACATGGTGTGCTTTCTGAGGCTACTGAAGGCTGAGCCAAACCCTTTGTCCAGAGATGCTTTAAGTATATAGAGATATGCCAACATAATAGGTTTCTATGGGCATCTAACGTGACCAGGTTCCAGTCTGCCTAAAGGGGCGTGTCATAATGCTCCTAGAATAAATAGAACAGTCCTTAGGTCTGCCTAAATAAAAGGGGGATTTCCCCCCCTCCCCCTTGCGACAATAGAACCTGGAAACAATGGGCCAGCGGAACCTCTCTCTTATCTACTCTCTCTGCTTTGTCTATTTGCTGCTGTTTTGTTTGGTCATTTCCGGGTCGATGTTTTTTCACCATTATACATATCATTGACGGTATACAGTCATGATCGGGAGTTCAGAAGGATGTCACTCTCTGTCAGTGGGGTGATGGACAGACGGATGGTCAGCATAGGCAACCCTGACAATGGAATGAGGAGAAGAGGAACATTGCATGTAGAAGCCTAAGCAGTTAAGAGTTGAGTTCCATGGGTTAGGTAGGTAGGGGGGCGGGGTCTAGGTGAGAAGTAGGCGGTGCACTCTGTGTAGCTCGGGCTGTGATAGGACGAGGCGATGCACGGCCTCCTGTCCCCGGGAGCATGGAACCATCACTCGGCCAATCAAGACGGTCTCGCCTCTTCTCTCCTCCTTCGCCTAGACACAGAATTATCATATGGCAATCATTTAGATGTGATCATTTAGATAAATATAATCACATGTACAAGCATAAAAGAACAGGCAATGATTGACTGTTGGATATTATTGCCAAAGTATATTTGTGCATCTGGTTTGACAAGCCCTCTTCCATAGATTGTCTGTTACCTTGACAAAAGAGGTGCAGGGGAACGTGGCAAAGTCCGTAGAGACACGTGCACCAGGCTTCTGAATTACCACATGCTCCGCTACCTCATCCTGAGAGAGAGAGAGAGAGAGAGAGAGAGAGAGAGAGAGAGAGAGAGAGAGAGAGAGAGAGAGAGAGAGAGAGAGAGAGAGAGAGAGAGAGAGAGAGAGAGAGGAGTGAAAGGAGGAACAAATGTGATGGTTATGGTGGAATAAAATTTGGTGTAACACAGACAGCAACACATATATGTATGAGACATACTTTAATATCAGCACTGTATAATGATTAAAATCATAGGTCAGTTTACTATGCACCTTTTTAAATGAAAAAGGTTGACACTTGGCCAAACTTTGAGCCAAAGCATCTACAACTTGTCTCTTCTCAAGGGAATAACTGCCTTCTCACGGTCTCATTTTAAGTGGAGCAGCAGCAGAAGTGGCTACTAACAGACAGTACATACAGGTATGTTGCAAACAAGATGATATCTTCTACAGTGGTGCTCATATGTTTACATACCCCAGCAGAATATACGCTTTCTCTGCGATTTCTCACAAAATATGAAGGATTACACAAAACCTTTTTTTTCACTCATGGCTAGTGACTGGCTTAAGATATTTATTAGCAATATTCTGTGTTTACTCTTTCAAAAGCATGATCACAACCCAAACTACCCAAATGACCCTGTTCAAAAGTTTACATACCCTAGTTTCTGATGCTGAATATGGCCCTGTTTAACATCAGGGACCACTCTAAATTGTTTGTGGTAGTTGTGGATAAGGCTCGTAATGTTCTCAGTTGACAAAACAGCACATTCTTCCTGGCAGAATGGTTGTTTCCTATAATATCTTTGGGTGTCTTGCTGGAACCTCACATTTGAGGTTTCCCCTGAGTGGCTGAATGATGTTGAGATCAGGAGAGTGAGACGGTCGCTCAAAAACTTAATTTTATTCTTTCTGAAGCTAATGACGGGTTGATGTCTTTCATGCAGCATATTTATTCATGAGGAGAGAGGTGTTGAGGGCTTCCCATCTCTTACTTTCAGGCGATCAAGAGTGTCACTCAGGGACTGCAGTCTGGCGGTCTGTTCTAGCAACTGGGCCCCGGGGCTAACTGTAGACACACACACACACACACACACACACACACATACACACACACACACACACACACACACACACACACACACACACACACACACACACACACACACACACACACACACACACAGGGGGAGAGGCAGAGAGAAAGGTAGAGAGCGAAGTGTTTTTATTTTTATGCCTTTAATGCAGATACTAAGACAGTGAAGAGATGACAGGAAGTGAGTGGGCGAGCGAAATGGAGCACAGGGTTGGGAAGAAATACCAGTAACCTGGTCGAAAACACAAACCTGTGTTGAGTGAGCTTTATCAACAGTGTGTGTGTGTGTGTGTGTGTGTGTGTGTGTGTGTGTGTGTGTGTGTGTGTGTGTGTGTGTGTGTGTGTGTGTGTGTGTGTGTGTGTGTGTGTGTGTGTCTGTCCTGTATGTGTGCATGTGTATGCGTGTGTGTGTGCAGTAAGTGGACTATAACATGATAGTATAGCTACAGTAGATAATACGTTAGATGATGACAGTATAATGTATTGTATATAATGTACGTAC
>NC_085875.1:7982518-7985018 GCF_034702125.1 Engraulis encrasicolus | reverse complement strand
GAACCACTGCTGGACGGCTCGATAGGTTGGGACACTGACTGGGGCCGCGAGCGGACAGGTGGTGCTGGACAATGAAGAGGAGGAGGAGGTGTAGGTGTAGGAGAGGGTTCGAGCAGGGGAAGAAAGGATGAGGAGACGGGAGACGAGACGTGACTCAGGGATATTGAGGTTAGTCTTCACCCCAGCACACCATCCAGCTAGCTAATGCAGTGTAGCCAAGTTTGGCTACCTCTATTACCCATTGCCTACCGTCTGTTGATAATATGCGCTGTTTCGTTTCTCTTGCCTGAGACCAAGTTGTCATCCTGACTTCATCAAATCACTCGCAAACATGTACTCATTTTGATGCCTTTCCCTGCCCTTCTCTTGTAATGGTGTAATGCCAGCATAGAAATCTTTCATTTGTCTTGTCACAAGGCCGTGATGTGTGCTGTGTAGTTATGCGTCGTGCCCTGTCCTCTACTCTAGATCTAGCTGGCTTCGGCGTTTTTCAGCATGAAACTTAAGTTGTCGTCCCTCTTCACTCGCTCAAATCAGTAACAAATATGTAGATTTATTTTCATGAACTTCTTGTAGCCATTTCTTTTAATGTGTCGGCTGTCACACGGACGACATGTGTACTGTGTCTTGTAATAGCATGTTAATTACGTCGCAATGGCGCATCCCCGCCCTTTCCCAAACCCTACAATATCTTTCTTTTTTTTCCCTTTTTTTTTACTATTCTGCTTGTCGCCGTGTTGTGCAACTACGGTTTTATACAAAATGCATTTTTGTAATTTTCCCCCTAATGTCATGTCACGTCATTATATCAAGACATCTGAGTATTATCTGCCTCTTAGATGGATAAGTAAGACGCCGACCAGCCGTGCCACTTGACCTGCTGTGAACGCTCTAGCTATTTGTGTTGTTGTTGGCATTGCAGTGTGTAGGCTATGTTGGAAGTCTAAGCGATACGACTTGGTTTTGCTGTGGTGAAAAAATGGCGAGTGTCCGAAAAAAACCCACTTGTCAGACGTTGACAATCTGAGCCTCTTTTGATGAGTCTCAAGCTGCATTACAGTTCATGCCTAGATAACAACTTTTGGTTTCGGGGCGCGTTGGTAAAGGGGGCGTGTTGTTAACATGTCATTTAGTAAGCAGGCTCACTGACTGTATGAACTGGAGCAATTTGACATTCAACCAAGGAAATTATTATTTTTACGAGATTTTATTATCATTATTAGATTTGGTGTATTATATTGCTTATATATTGCTTTGAAAGCCCACCTGGGAAATTCCCATTGTGACACTCCACTCTTAATGTGTTTGGGTCTGTGGGACCCATTTTCAGTTTTTGCTTTAGAAAAATGGTATGGATACTTTTTTATATTGAGATTCACTGGCCAGGGCTCATAATCAGGAAAATAAAGTTAGTTGTCCTCCTCTCTCTATCTCCTACCCTCAAACATAGGCTTCTCAGAACTTCAGAAGCAGTATGAAGGGAACATGGTGCACAGCAGCTTTTTTCTTCCTTTCAGCCCAGGTCCAGTGGGCAAGAATATCTTCTGTGTAACAAAAACATGACCACCATATAAAGGCCTATACATTATACATACATTATATGTCTGTATATGTACGCCGAGACAATATCATCATATACCGATACCGATATACCGATATACCGATATACCGATAGAGGCACTGGGCCCTCAGGAGTCAAAAATTGCCCGGGCCCTTTTCAGATCCCAGTCCAGCCCTGCACACACGTTTAAGCACTTGCACGCAGGTACACATGCAAGCGCACGCACACAAGCAAGCACACACGCACGCACGCGAACACACACACACACACTTGGTTCAACAGAGATGTCAGCAAAAACAGAGCAGAGGAATGGCACATGCACACGCACACACAAACACACACACACACACACACACACACACACACACACACAAACACACACGCGAGCACACACACAGCAGAGGAATGGCAGAGAAACAGAATGTGTCTTAGCTCACCTTAGGCCGTCTGGCCGTAGTCTGAGAGGAGAATCACAAACACACATACACACACACACACATGCACGCACGCACGCATGCACACACGCACGCACACGCACGCACACGCACGCACACGCACGCACACGCACGCACACGCACGCACACGCACGCACGCACACGCACACACAGCATGTGCCCAGACACCATGTCGGCCCGAAGAGGAAAAGGGAATAAGGGGAAAAAGAAGAACAGGTTGAGAGCATGAAAAAGGCAAATTGACAGTCAAGGTAAGAATAAGAAAGACATGAGTACATGGCAAGCACTACAAGGAAACAGCATTGGTAACCCAATTGGTGTGTGTGTGTATGTGTGTGCGTGCGTGAATGCAAGCGTGCATACGTTTGCGCGTGTGAGTGTGTGTGTGCGTGCGTGCGTGTGGTTTTCCAACTTTTCCAACTTTTTGAATCTCAACATGCCTCTTCACTTCACAGTATCTTATCATATAGATCGCATAAAAAAA
>NC_085875.1:7975018-7977518 GCF_034702125.1 Engraulis encrasicolus | reverse complement strand
AGGACACTTACTGTGCAATAATATAACACTGTGTATGTGTGTGTGTGTGTGTGTGTGTGTGTGTGTGTGTGTGTGTGTGTGTGTGTGTGTGTGTGTGTGTGTGTGTGTGTGTGTGTGTTGTGTTGTGTGTGTGTGTGTGTGAGAGAGAGAGAGAGAGAGAGAGAGAGAGAGAGAGAGAGAGAGAGAGAGAGAGAGAGAGAGAGAGAGAGAGAGAGAGAGAGAGAGAGAGAGAGAGTGAGAGTGTGTGTGTCTGTGTGTGTGTTTGGTTGGGTGCGTGCGCGTGTTTAAATTTTGCATGTGTGCATGAAGTGCAATAAAACGAGAAATGTCTCCCATCTTTCTCCATGTCAAACATTTAGAGTGCAGTAGGGAATGTGCAGCGATACCCACGCCCGCGTGCTGTCAAACACTCATAACTCTGTCATATATAAAACTGTCCATACGTTTGAATGCCGTCCAGCATGATGCACATGTTCAGTTGCATGGACCATTCAGATAGAAGAGATCCAGGCGTGAATGAAACTCAATAAATACAAATTAGAGTCAAATCACTAATCTAATTCCATTATAGTTTTTGTCATATATACGGTCACAAAATTGGAAAATAATGACACTGTAAAGATTATATCAGATTAGGTGTGATATAACATTGTAACTCTTGATGTACTGTATTTATTTCATATTTGTATGTTATATTAATTATGTATACTGTGCCTACAACACAGCACATGTTTAAGTCTGTGTGAGCTGTGTGAATGGTAATGTATTCCAGCAAACCTATTACTCATAACAATCCCGGGTGCTCTTGGGGTGTTCATTTTGGCAACTGTATTTATATCAAATTATTGTGTAAAATGAGATTAGAGAACTCTACCTCCCCGCTTCAATGGTCGAAAAGTGACACTAATTACATTCAAAATCGAGTTAGTGATACAGAGGAGGAGAACAGAGAGAGAGGAGAAAAATCAATTGACTGGAAATGTAATTGTCTGAGCCCTGTCTGAAATAGTGGCTTCTAATAAAATATCCAAAATTGACACCAGCGTGCTCATCTTTGTGTGTGTGGAGACAGACATACTGTACATGTACACTGACTATCTCTGTACTTTCTTGTGGCAAACTGGTTCGGTTTGATGAAAAATGATCAGCTGGTTAACAAAGAAAAACTGAAACAATTATCCAAAACATTTGAAGGTTAGTTGCCTGGAACAGTGACTCCCACTAAAAGATCCCACAATATCTTTCTGTGGTGAAAGACATACATGTACATTTACAAACTCTGTATGTACCAAGTAGGGGTTTTGGTTCATTCACAATTATAATCATAAACAATAAAAATTGTAAAATATTTCAAGGGTTGATGTCTGAAACACACAAGCCCTGCTTGGAGTGATAAGCAAAGAGAAAATTTGACAAGATCTGCACACCAAAGCGCCGACATAGCATCTCATAAATATGTGACTGGTTTTGTAGGATCTCTCTGTATCAAACTGTCGAGAAAATATTTTTTGTGGCAGCTTGACGGTATGTGAAACCTTACTAGAGGTTGTTTCAATTTCATCCCACTAATAATTAGCTGTAAAATATTACAGAATCTTTCTTGGAGGAACCATTGAGCTTTGATGTGGTTCCCTTGTAGCATTGATAGATCAAAATGTCCAACTGAAGAAAATAGTACAGTATAAAAGTGAAAAGATGTATTTCACATCATTACCTCTCTTACACCACATCTATGGGAATATGGACACATTTTCGAAACTGGATGTAAGTATATCAGTGTAAGACAGAGTAGCACTAACTGCACATTTTTGAGGACCGTGGGTGTGTCTGCAATATTACAGGGGAGTGTGTGTGTGTGTGTGTGTGTGTGTGTGTGTGTGTGTGTGTGTGTGAGAGAGAGGGGGGGAGTGGTGCAGTAGAGGAGAGCATAGGTGTGTGTGTGTGTGTATCCATGTGTGATGTCAGGGGCGAGTAATAGTAGTCTAAGCATCTGGGGAGAGCGTTGTGTGCGTGTGTGTCTGTCTGCAGGCTGCAATGTGTGGTGGTGGCACGGGGGATTAACTCTAGTTTAACAATTTCATTAGGAGTATAACAGTCACCAAAATGGTCATGAACATGTCTTTATCTGTTGCAACCCAAAGTGCTTAACAAATGGGGAAAAAATAACAATTATTATTACTATTATATTATTCTAATTATTATTTAGCTGTTACTTGAGGCTCATGGTAATGTCATAGCAGTACTGTTATGATGTAGTTAAGGTTATTCATCAAATAGGTCATGGGATCGCCGGCACTCCCATCTGCATGAAAGGACTACAATCTGAAATACATCAGCCCTTCTGGATTTTTGACATGCCGCCCCCCTGTCTATCTGCACAGTAAATTTCACAGTGCTAATTTAATATGTACTGTAAAGAGTCAATTCAACACTCTAGTTAGTTGGTCATACTGTAAGTGTTGAATTAACTCCACACACATGTACTGTCTGAGCCACATTA
>NC_085875.1:7962518-7972518 GCF_034702125.1 Engraulis encrasicolus | reverse complement strand
TACAGGCATACATGTCTTTGTCACTAACAGGCAGTTGGGTAGGGTATGACATGACATGACAATTTCATTACTCCTGAGCAGTCATTGGATGTGTGTGAGGGTGATTACATATGCAGATCATGTTAGTACTAGACAGTATCTCAACATATGTACGTACACACAAGGACAAGGTATATCAACCCATGACCGTGAATCTCGTAAAAAGCACACAACTGTTCACAGAAAGTTAGGGATGTTTGGCTTTTCTGTTTAAATGTCAGGATGAACTTGGAAAAATATAGCTTGAACAAAATCCACATCATCAACCTCAACTTCAAGCATAGTCAAATTAGCAGGAAGCAGTACCAAAAGCCAGATACCCCTCCCTTCTTGTGGACCCTTGCCTGGTTAACACCAGACCTAATCACAAGTGAGATTAGGTCTGGGGAGTTGCCTATTGTAAATTCCGTATGGGGCCGGAATACTTGGCTATTATGACACACTGCCCTGCTCTCTGATTGGGCAGAGAAACTGTTAAGGTCGGAATGCTTGGCCATTATGACACAGGTACCATGATCTTGTACGTTATGAGTCATCCTCGCCATACTGTCTTTCAGATCGAAACGATTGTGTAGAACTAAAGGCAGTATGGGAGTTCCCAGGCTATGTGGACCCTGTAGTCATATTAGAAAGTATCCAATGCATCCATGCCATCTAGTGTTATCTCAAGGACTGTGGAGGTGAAACGTGCGATTCCCACTGGATTTCACACACAGAGAAACACACATACATCGCCCTCTGGTGGAGGTGAGTAACACAACACAGCAGTATTATTCCATTTTCCCCTGAGTCATGCTATTGCATTCATTTTGTTACACAAGCTATCAGGACACTTCACACTTCATCTTTTCTAGCGGATGAAATTACCTTGCCATAAATCGAATGTCCCTTAAATGTTCTGGACATCTTCACATTAAGTGAATGATTGACTGACGGACTAGCTGGTTGGCAGGCTTGAGAAATTCAATGTGGGTGTGAGCAAGGCAGTGCTTGCAAAGAGTGAGTGACTGAGTGAGTGAGTACTTGAGAGAGTGCTTTAAAGAGTGAGTAAAGTGAGTGAACGAGTGTGTGAAGTAGTGCTTGAGGCAGTAAATTCGTGAGAGAGTGAGAGAAAGTGAGTGAAATAGAGAGAGAGTGCTTGAAAGAGAGTGGTTGCGTGAGAGAGGGAAAACATTTGAGTGAGTAAATGAGGGCAGGACGTGGGCCTAAGAAGAAGAGGTGCAATTTGCATGTGACAGCCATCTGACCTGGAAACGTTTTTATTTAATTGGAGAGGCAAAGCACTGCATTTGGCCGAAGCCCAGCGGCCCAAAGTCAAGACTTGGTTTCAGAGGGGCGAGAAGGAGGACAGGATGGACAGAAGGGGAGAAGAAGTTCACAAACCCAGAAATGGCCTTTCAACCAGAAAGTAAAATTTAGGGAACAAAAACTGAATAGATTTGTTTAATGTATACTACACTGTTATGAAGTACAAATAAAGTATAAAGCCGTTAAAAGACATAACAGTCACCAAGCAATATAAACATGATTCGTGAAATGGCCACCGGCTCGCTTTGTACTTACCAGTTTAGCCGACTTTGAGCTGTCCATTATTTCTGCAGAGAAACAAGGCATTATTAGGTTTGCACAAAGGTTGGTGTGTGTGTGTGTGTGTGTGTGTGTGTGTGTGTGTGTGTGTGTGTGTGTGTGTGTGTGTGTGTGTGTGTGTGTGTGTGTGTGTGTGTGTGTGTGTTTAACAGACCTCTCTTTGGCACTTTAGCGGTTGCGGGTTCAGGGGTCTCCGGTGACGTAGTGTTCTCCCCATCATCCACCAGCTGAATCTGAAACACATCAAGAGCACCACACACACACACACGCACCCACGTACGCATGCATGCAGACGCAAACACACACACGCACACACACACACACACACACACGCACACGCACACGCAAAATAAATTATGCGTGTGCGTGTGCCTATTTACAGGACATCTGAACACATTTCACTAGTTGTGGGCTACATACTGTAAGTAGTACTGATGTGGTAGTATACTGTAAATTACCAGTAATTTGTCTTCGCTGGCAAATGTAAGGCTGTTAGTGTGTTTTCGTGCCAAGCTAAGTGTCTCACTTGCAACTTTAAACCATTAGCCTACATTATGTTTTCTTTTTTAGCAAGAATTGGTAACCAGATTGAAGGTATAGCATGACTACAGATAATAGCCTACAATATAAGAAATCACACTTTTTGGGGGTAAATCTACTTTTGTGGTCATCATGTACTTTAATTTCATAGATAGACTATGTAGACCAGGGGTGTCAAACTCAAATTCAAAGTGGGCTAAAATCTAAATCTAGAATGAAGTTGCGGGCCGAATTCAATATTTAAAATTCACTGAAATTGTGAATCCAGTAGAGGTAAAGCTAGGCTAATAACACTTTCCGGTCATATGTACTCAAACTATACTGCTATGTGCTAGTAAGGGCCTACACACTAATCTGGTCCGACTCATAATTTCTCTGATGCACACAATTTTACCGTTAAAGGGCAACTCCTGCGAATTTCAATGTGCTGTTGTATTGCTCACGCTACCCTTGACTTGTCAGTACCCGGTGACGCCACATTTTTTGGCTCAGCCCTTTCCGAGATATGAGCTATTCTAATGGGGGCAACTTTTGTTTACATTTCAAAAAAACATTTTTATTTATTCCCGAAAACATCCAAAAGGTTATGCAACAACAACAGACAGCTAGCAAACAGCGATACCTTTTGGGAAAATATTTGGAGTAGGCCTATGCTCATTTTTTTAAAAATGTAAACAAAAGTTGCCCCCATTAGAATAGCTCATATCTTGGAAAGGGCTGGGCCAAAAACTGCGGCGTCACCGGGTACTGACAAGTCAAGGGTAGCGTGAGCAATACAACATCACGTTGAAATTCGCAGGAGTTGCCCTTTAAGTCATATTTTCTATACATTAATGGTGTATGTGGGCCAACTGTAATACACATTTGAAATGATCTCGCGGGCCAAATAAAATGGCCTGAGTTTGACATCCCTGATGTAGACTCTCCAGTGGATTTTCATGTGTGATTTTCACAAGGGTGTGATTTCTCTAGGGCACGGGTGGGAAGCCTATGTTTCGAGGGCTGTTTACGGCATTTGATGCTGTCTTATCCGGCCCAATACAATTTTTAATGCTATGCAGTTTCACATGAAATATGTTTTATTTTTTACATTTGCAATACAATCAAGTTAGAATTTCAGGGGGGCTAGTTAAGGTGAGGTCTGTTTTGCAGGGGAAATCCTGGTTTGTGTTCATTGTACGGCCCTTGGAGGACTTTATACAATTATAAGTGGCCCTCAAAATGAAAATGGTTCCCCACCTCTGCTCCAGGTGCATGGCAGTGTGATGGAGCGATCATTTGATAATCATTTGGGGCTTTTTATGCCTTAATTTTTAACAGTGAAGAGATGACAGGAAATGGATGGGAGCAAGAGATAGGGGGGTGGGGGGCAGTTGGAAAATGACCCAGGCCAGACTCGGACCTGGGACCCCATGGGCAGCTTGCGTTCCGGGCATGGTGTCTTGGCGCAATGCGACATAGCAACCCCAGTCTCACTGTCTCCTCTGGGGTTGTGGTCAGAGAGTGCATGTTTCAGACCAGGGTTTGAGGCTGGTGATGAGTGCCTTCGTTCGATCCCTCTTTGTGTGGGTAATGCGTATGGGCAGCATGAGAGATGGTGACTCATCCGACATGAAGTCATAAATAACTCATAACCACTTATGTTGAACGCTTATGCTTAACGTTTAATCATGAATTATGCATGCACAGAACTTTATTGACACAAGAGGGTCAAAACAATCTTAGCCAAACCATAGCCCTCCATCGGCTTCTGTTAAATTCTCGTTTCCCTTCACATTAGGTATGGGCCTGATCTCGTTGGACGAGACTTCAGCAGTGGCTTCCCAAGTTGTCCCAACCTAACTAGTGAATGGGTTAGGGGGTGGTGTTGTTATCTGACTGATTGTAGTTTGGCAATGGCGGATTGCATTGACAGTCCAATAGACCAGGGTGTACCTGTCCAATTGGAGCATTTTGGACTGTTATATCCAGGGCATTTGGAACACATGGCACTGGATTGTTCCAATAGTTTCAGACTTCAACAGAGTTCAGCCATCTGACCTGAAATCAGTGCTCAGTTGTGCAAATCCAGGCGCTCTGTATGAAAAGTGTACATGGTATTATATGGTTAGGCCCGGCTAACCAAAGTTACATCTGAGGCAAATAGGCATAACAGTGGCCCTACCGTGGCTGATATGGTAGGGCACACGTTTACCACTTGCCCGACCCGGGTTTGATTCCCGGTCCGGGTCCTTTGCCGGTCCTTTCCCATCTCTCTCTTCCAGCTCACATCCTGTCTCTCCTCCACTATCCTGTCTCACAAAAACCAATAAAGGCTGAAAAGCCCCCCCAAAAATACTAAAAAAATAAAAAATAAAAAAAATAGACATAACAGCTAAACATCCAGGGACATTCAGCGGAAATGTGGAGAGAAAAAATATATGATACCTGTGATGGGAGAAAAGCGAGAGATGCTGCTCCCATAACAGTCTGATGATGAGTGCTTATATGTCATAGACTTACAAAAGTAAGTGCTTAAGGTGTGCTGTGGCTCAGCTGGCTAAGGTACTGTATTATTAAACCAGAGCCCTGGATTCGATTCCTTCCTGAGATAATTTCCTGATCTTTCCCCATCTCTCTCTTTCCCTGCTCGTTTCATGTCTCTGTCTAACTGTCCAATCTGAATAATAAAGTTGTATGGATAATGACTATTTATTTACAGAGCAAAAAAATGAAGAAAAACGGGACACCTCTGCACTGCCAATATAAGCACCAAAAAAAATCCTTTTCACACTTTGTCAAGCTTTTCAATACTGACAAAGACAGCCGAAAAATACTGTCACAGACAGCGGAAAACTCTCTTTACATGTCTTGTCATCCTCTGCTGAGCTGAGTGGTTCTGCAATCTTTCGTCTCTTCATCTCTCTTTCTCTCTCTCTCTCTCTCTCTCTCTCTCTCTCTCTCCTCCTGGAGTTTGTTTATTTTTAGTCCAAAACACAGCAGCCATTTTACTTTATCCAACATAGAGAAAACTCAACTCAACTCACTATCAAAGACTTTATTAAATCCTAACACACATCACATACACACGCATACACACCCACATGCACGCACACGTGCGCACGCACACACACGCACACACACACACACACGCACGCGCACACACACACACACACACAAACACACACACACACACACACACACACACACACACACACACACACACACACACACACACACACACACACACACACACACACACACACACACACACAGCCTTCTGAACTGCGAGCCTGAAATTTGCAAGTCTTTCAGTTACCACTGATATTATGATATTAATGAGACAAGCTCATTGGCAAGCACACCCACAACCCTATTGATAGTCACTCCATCACACTGGCATGCAACCTGAGGAAGGCCGTTTGGGATGGAATGTAGTCAGCAAATGAAACCTTCATCAACTTAAGAGTGTGCAGCACTTCTTTGTTAGTCCAAAGTTTTGCATCTGGTTGCCGGTACCTACCTCCTCTTCTGTTTTGTGTTTTTCACCTTCATAAGACATAAGACAACACATCCGACTTGTGCTTTCCTATACTGCCCACCGTTCTGTTCACTGAGTGGCTAAAAGTGTTCCCAGAGTATTCTGCTCAAGTTTGTTTGGTCACCCAAATGTCTTAATTGGCTACAAAACAATTGAGATTAACCACTGCGGAGTCGTTATTCTTGATGATTTCGCTCCTATACAGAGGACAAGGCCCTGCGCTAACCTGACTTCCACCAGGTGAATGGGTTCCACCTTGCTCCCCGAACATTCTTCTGGAAGTACTCCATATGTGCAGGTGTGCAAAGGCGTACTCTTATCAAAAAAAATCCTGCATGTGACTGGGGAAACCACTTGGCTGAAATGCAACTTCTACTACTCACAGATTTGAAAATATGGGTGAGATTACAGAATCAATGTTGACGAGTGAGTCCATGCGAGCGGCCATTGATGTCTGAAACAACTGTCACATCTCGTTTATTTTTCCCTTCTCCAATAAGCTTCAACTTTGTCACGCACATCTATGAAAATCTCATGATCCTGATTGGTTCTACCACACGGTTCGGGAGCAGAGCGAACCTGAAGGTCATCTCGACCCTTGTGTGAGCTCACGAAGCTGAATGGAAATACACGAGGGCCTGACGAGAGTCAGGCTAGCCCTGACAGGCACCACAATGGACAGACAGCCAGTACAGTACAGTACAGTAAGATACAGGAGTTCTGACTAAAATAAGCCTTCTGTGGGTGGCATAATCACCTGCAGCACCTGTCCCGTGTTGTGGCGGAAACCATCCCCCAGACACACACGGTACAGTAGTTTTGTTAGTCAAACGTGTCGCACGGCAAAACCCAGACTGTGTGTCAGTTGGCAGAGTCTGCGCCTTCTGCACTGTACACAGAGCCGTTGACTGCTTTGGCCTGGCCCGGAACAAAACTACTTGAAAAGACGCCCCACACAAAACATAATGGAGTACACACACACACAATACACACACAGTAATTGGGTGCAGGGCCGCTGACAGCCCAGGACAAAGTCATCTGAAAGGCCCCCCTCACCCAATACATACAATGTAATGAGAATCAAATTAAGCCCCCCACCTCTGTCCTTGGGCCCGGGACAACTATCCCCTATGTCCCCCTGGTGGCTGCCCTGAATGGGTACACAATACACACAGAGTAATGGGGACTCAATTCTGCCCCCCGACCCCAGGAGCGGGACGACTGACCCCTTTTGTCCCCTCCTCATCAGCTTGCTTGACTTTATATAGGCCTAAGCAGAGCCATCTAATAACAGAGTTGCGCAAACCGGGGACCAGGAAGTCGGTTGGTGATGTGATTCGCGTAGATTAAAATGTTTCTTAACAGTAAACTTCTGTTCGTTGGAAACTAACACAGAACCATCACATACCAAACAAAGATTAAGTACAAACAAATTACATTACCTTTACCACATTTTCTGTGTTCTACCGCCACCTCCTGGACCTAAGTAACTTCTAATAGAACTAAAGTCAATGGGGATTTCCATGTTAACTCTCCGTGAGGCTCCATGAGAGCCGCCATTGCTGTGGAAAGATTGGTCCATAGAGGTCTATGGGAGTGGCGTAACTCTGATATTAGATGGCTCTGGGCCTAACTGTAGCAAGCTACTATAACAGAAACCCTGCCCTGGCAATCAGACCTTACGGTACTTCCTTTTAAGTCGCTTTGAATGAAGTGCATTATAATAGCAGGTCATTTGCTTGGAGATAACCTCCACACCACACGCCCAGCATTGTTCTGGTCTAGAGTGGCCACTGCACACACACTGCAGAACACAAAGGGACATCTAACACCACCAGAGTGGCTCGTAAAATAGATGGCACGTTCATGATCTAAAACCCCCTGCTTTGCATGCTGCTGCTTGGTGTTAGCGGCAGCTAAGTGCCAGAGAGTGCGTTGCAATATGCGACCTTGCCTCCTCCACATGCTTCTCGTCATGATGACATCACTGACAACAGCATTATATTTCAATATCTTGCAAAAGCTCAATTGTAGAGTCTTTTTCTCATTTGCAATTGGGATGGTGAATGAAAAACAGTCCCTCAAAAGTTGTTGTGGCTAGGCTGACAGCTGGGAAACTTTATCGTTTTCTCCACGGAGGAGGGGCCAGGAGGCGGGACGAGGAGACAAGCGCAAGTGGAGGAGGCAAGGTCGCATATTAAAACGCACTCAGAGTGACCTGCTACTGCAAGAGCATTAGTGTGTTATTTCCCTAGGGCTGATCTGACGGGCGACGGAGCGGAGGACTAGGGTTGCCAACCGTCCCTTGAAATACGGAATCGTCCTGTATTTAGAGACGAAAGTACGGGTTCCGTATTGAACTGAAACGGGACACGGGACGTTAAAATGCAGGAAATCACATCCGAGAAATGCTACATTTTCTGAGGGACAACATCCAGACCCCCGGCATGATGAAGTGTCCCGTATTTTTTTCATTGACAGTTGGCAACCCTACGGAGGACATCCCTTATTGCTACCTGTGTATCCTTGGACGTTCCCGTACCCTTGACATAGTTTTTTTTAAGGATGGCAGGCAGGCGGCATAACAAACAGGGACAAGGGTATATCTCTGGGTAGACTCTTTAGAGAGGATTGTTTATTTTGGCTCTTTTGTGGTTAGCGGCCCTGAAATCATTCTGATGATTGTCCAAATCATAGTGAAGAAGGGATCTGCTGTAGTGTCAAGCCTTCACTGTTTGCCAACTTGGAGAGTTTTAAGAAGTCTTTTCACTTGTGGTATGGTTACTCTGATGAAGGCCTAGTGCCGAAACGTCAGCACAAAAAGAAAAAGAAAAAAGTGGTGAATTGTGAAGAAGCAGTGTCGCGCTCTTCCTTGAGTTAAACGAAGACTGGAGTACCTTGAAAAGCTGCACCTGCTAAAAAAGAAACATTCGAGGTGTGCGGGCCCTCACCAAAAACTTTGTTAAAATGCCAACTTGGAGAGGAAATATTGAATTGCATATGGGTATCTGTCTGCAGGCATAAGTGCAGTAAATAATCAGGTTTAGAAATTGTTCAAACAAAACACATCATACTGCTATACTCAGTTGAGAATCAATCAGGATATGACATCATAGGATGGCATCCTTTTTTAAGTAAGTATTGAGTCATGTTTATCTACAGTACGTTTGGCTATGTCTGAAGTCTGTCAGCTCGAAAATTGCTCATTCTCAAGGTCACTTCAAAGACCTGGCCCTGAAAATGTCCAATTAGCCCTTGAGTAACCCTCGAATATCTGGCAAACTCTCATACTCTCATGCTCAGTTTCACTCTTGACCCACTGTTGCCCCCAAGTAACTTTCAGCACTGATAGCCTGATTGTTACAGACCTGTGACCAGAGGGTTGCAGGTTCAAACCCACCACCTGCCAAGAGTGCCAGTTCAACTTCTTGCTCCTCAGGCGTCAGTGTGATGACTGTTCATATGTGTAAAGGGTTAAATGGCATGCCGATGCAAATAGTGTTATGCACAGAGAATTGGGGCTGGGGCAGGTGCTGAAGGTGGGGGGTGGGGGATGTGAAACTTCCTTATATATAGGCTATAGATTTATATGATATGATATGATATGATATGATATGATATGATATTATATTGACAGTACATAGCGAAACATTTTTGTCCAGGTGAAGGGCAGGTGCTTTAGCACCACCTCAGCCCTATCTGTGCACCTGTGGGCCCTGTAGCAGCCATGGGTACCAAACAGCACTGGATGGAACATTAGTATAACTTCCTAACGACACCTTGAAAAGATTAACTACTGATTGGACAAGCAGCATGCCTTTCCCTCACTAGGTAGTAGGGGTGGGTGATATCATAGCAAAAATGTCAAATCACTTTTTTAGGCAAAAAATATTGATTTTGATTCATTATCACAACCATTCCATCGAAGAAAAAACAAAAACGGCATGTTAGTGCTACAAACCTCAAAGTCATTGATCTCACCTCTGAGTAAATGCGCTGTAGGCCTAGCAATACAATTACTTGATCCATCTTTTAACTTTTCTGGCCTTGAAAGGCAAAACAGTTCCTGCATTATTATCAGATTCAGCAGAACCTCTTCATTCTAGTCGTCAATCCGCCTCACCTGTGATTGTCGTACGAATATGCCGTGGTTCTCCTGGCAGGTGAAGTAGCGTTTGCCCTGCACGGTGCCGTCGTTCTTGCCCTTGGCCTCGTCCAGGATGACGCCCACCCACTTGCCCGAGGCGAAGAGCGTGGTGCCGATGTACGCCACCGTGCCGCGCTGGCCCTTCCCGATCACCTCCACCAGGGAGC
>NC_085875.1:7955018-7957518 GCF_034702125.1 Engraulis encrasicolus | reverse complement strand
GTGCAATGAATGTAAAACATATGAAAGTTTATTTTTTATCATTACATTATGGGGAAAAAAATGAACTTTAACACAATATGCTAATTATTTGAGAAGGACCTGTATATATTTGGGACCTGGAAGGTCTGAGGTTTCTAATGGTGTGACTTATATGTTTCAATGACAAAAACTCACAGAGTTACAGATTTGTTTTTGGAGACACATTGCCCTCTGAAGGGCACTCGGACCTCAGAGGGTTAAAACTGTTAATCTGTCAATCTGTCCCCCGTAAAAGGTCAGATGAGTACATGACTTTACTGAAAACAAAAGTACAGGAATACATATACGAATATGAGTATGAATACGAATACGAATATGAATACGAATACAAGTACAAATAAAAATGCAGACCATGCAACATACAGTACACAACATCATATTATACAGCGTTTTTTGTTTGGGCTCGGCAATGTGAAAGGTTAAGAGTCATAAGGTAAGAGTCATGACTATATGAGTTGGCCGAGACAAAAATAAATAAACATACAGAACATATTACAGCACATACAACATGCAACATACAGCAGATGTATACAGAACGTGTCCATTATTAAGGCTCAACAAGGTGAAATGTTAACAGGAGTCAGGAGGGAAGACATGACTAATTGAGTATGCTAAAAAAAAAAAAAGTTGACTAACACAACATGCATAGGCTACATGGTAAATCACCATGCGTCATGCAACATAAAATATACAGAACATACATCAGTGTACGTTCTTCAAACTCGGCAAGGTGAAAGGCTAACATGAGTAAGGAGATAAGACATGACGAATTGAGTCGGCTGTGACAAAAGTAACATGTACACACAACATGCGTACGCATCATACAACATACGATATGCAGAGCATACTGAATATCAGTGTATGTTCTTTAAGCTAAGCCAGGTGAAAGGTTAATAGGAGACATGAGGTAAGGCATGACTAATTGAGTAGTGCTACCGGGAATCATTCAACCCCCATTATGACATCATTGTGACTCAGTAGTGACACGCAACCCCATAGCCCCCCTCCATCATAAACACAAACACAGACAGACAGACCCAAAACATCGAGCACCGCTCCTGCCTGCTACGCGCGCGCGCGCACACGCACACGCACACGCACACGCACACACACACACACACACACACACACACACGCCAGAGCGTCTTCCCCTCCTCAATACACGCAAGCAAACACACACGCAGACCCAAAACAGAGCATCGTCACTCCCTAATATATACATGGACACACACACACACACACACACACACACACACACACACACACACACACACACACACACTGTAACCTGCCACCATCTGTGGTAGAGAAATACAGCCAACTCATCCTCTGTATAGTGCACAGTTCTCCAGGTAAAGATGTGGGCGTGTGCGTTCGTGTGTGTGTGTGTCTGTGTGTGTGTCCGTTATAGCTTACTCACCCGGCTGTACGTGTATCTCTTAGTCTGAGACATGCCGCTCCTCCGTTCAACCCCCTGCGATGATGTTGTCTTCTGTCCAGACTGTCTTCCCCCTCACGCCTCTCCTCCCCTCTCCTCTCTCTGCTCCCCACTGTCTGCCTTTCTTTCCCTCTCTTTACCTCTTTATTTTCTTCCTCTACCTCCGCCGAACTCTCACACCATCACCCCCTCCACCACCAACGCCACTGTTCCCAGCACTCCAGTCAGACTGGGGCTGAATATTCCAGAACACTGATGAACACAGTTCCGTCCGTCCATAGAAGCCAGATAGGGACACACACGCACATAGGCACACATACACGCTCACTCAGTCAGTCACACACACCGATGGAAGTACGTAGAGGAGGGACAGGCTTGTGTGTATGTGTGTGTTTGTGCGTCTGTGTGTGTGCGTGCATGCGTGTGTGTGCCTGTATGTGTATGTGTATGTATGTGTGTGTGTGTGTGAGAGAGAGAGAGAGAGCAGTCAGTTGAAGAGCGTCACTGCACCAGTGTCTGTGCTGCTTTCTGCAGGAGAGAGAGCGAGCGAGAGAGAGAGAGAGGTGGGCCAGGAGACTGGGGCGATCCCTGGGTCCTAATGCCCACCGAATTGCTGCCTCTCTCACTCACATCTCACATAGTTCCCATAGCTCTCCATTCAGAACAAGGGCTGCTGCACAACCACATAACTGGGATGATAAGTGTTGTGTTGTGCTGCGCGTTTGCCAGCGAATGCTCGCTGCCAATGGACAAAATGTGACAAAATTAAAATTGAGAGGAGGAGGAGGGCCAGCGCTATCGTCCAAATGTCTGCACACACAGACGCATTCGCACACTCGCGCATGCACACACACACACACACACACAAACACACACACAAAATGTTGCAAGTCTGTGTATGTGGGTGGGTGGGTGTGGGTGTGTGCATTTCAATAGGACATTACTGCTACTGTAAAACAATTTTGCGTGATCATCCAAAACACTGTGGGTGATCTGAAAATGTAGAGCCAAGCAAAAAGATAA
>NC_085875.1:7865018-7950018 GCF_034702125.1 Engraulis encrasicolus | reverse complement strand
TGCTCATTTTTCACCCGTTTCTAATCATGGAGCCAAATTGACAATGTTAACGAGCCGCAATATGAGCTTTTCGTCTACAACATTGGCGAATAATTAGTTAAAATGCTGGAAAATCCCGTCTCCCTGGGCTAAATCCAAAAAGTGTTGACATAAGGGTGAGAAAACACGCGTGGAAACGACATGAGGTAGGCTACATTCTTATACTGACCACGAGAAGGAAATGTGCCACGAGACCGCAAACAGAAGGAAATTGTGCGTCTATCTCAACTGCAAGACTAAGAAAAGCACGTTTTCTTCCCCCCCGTCTATACATCAGGGCACATCACTGAGGTAGGGTACCAAAGGCAACTCCCTTTGCGTCCGACATCCGAAGGCGCGTGCAATAAAGCAACATAATGAACCCTTTACCGGTAGAGTGAACACGTGACAAACCGCCTCTCGACATGATGGAAAAATGGAAAATGAAAACAAAAAAAAATGCTATCTTACCTTACCTGTGATTCAAAACGTTTTTGGTTGGCGTTGTGCGTATCTTGACAGTCCCGTCTCTGGGGCTTGGGGAGAAGACACAGGAGCCAGTGCCAGTCAACTTCCTGTTGTCATGTCACACGCCTGATTACATTTGCAAGGGAACTGGCCGGTGCTGAAATGTGAACCAGCGCCCTTTCATCTCAGAAGCATAGTAGCGCTCACTGTAGGTCTAATAAGGACACTGATTGGTTATACAACCAGTGGCGGACTGTGCGTGTGAAGGCAACATTTTTTAAAAATGATTATACACATAGTTATAATCTACCTCAAATACATTCAGGGCCGGTTCTGGCTTATTTGGTGCCCTAGGCGAGTTTGATTTCTGGCGCCCCCCCCTACCTTTGAAAGAAAAAAAAAATATTTCTTATACCTCACAGAACACAAGACTAATATCCTTAGTAAGCTTAACTAAATAGCATCAAGAACAATAACCGTTTCTCATCAAATGGATTTGTGGTTCTTTTTGACAGGCGACCAACACATCAGATTGAGTCGCATGAAAGTAGCTTCACTGTGTGGTGTGTTGGATGTGATGGTGGTGGGGCCCCCAACCCCAGATGAGAGGGAGGTTATCAATGTGTTTGAATTGTAACGTGAAATTGAAATGCCAGGAGAGTGATACAGTAGGCCTACATTTGCATGTAAAATGCATGTGTAGACAATAAGCCTACCAAGGAGGTCTGCATTGATCTACACTATCTACAGCATCACAAAGCATGGCAGCATAACAATTTTAATAAGCTACACATTTGTGCTGTCTTCCAAACCAATTTCATTTCTGGACTGGAAATAGTGGTGCATTTGTGAGTAGGAGAATGAGAAGGGGGCTATCTATGTGTTTGGAGGGACAGGGTGAGAGAAAGGGAGAAGAGCTGTCACGCTATTGAATTTCATAATATACAAAATATAGTAAATAGCCTCACTTGTCTGCTGTGCATGGTTCTGTTACATGATTAATGTAGGCTATGTCATTCTGGTCTGGAAATTAATGTTTTTTTAAGCTTACAACAAGCAGGTAATTCATGTGGATGGAAGGAGATATGGCAGCTAAAATTGTTTTAAACATCGCACCAGTCTTACATTAACTTGCTTGTCAACCTAAGCAAGTATTATGATATCAGGTGGGTGTTAGTGAGTAGTGAGTAGGCTACTAACAGCTACTTTACTGGATTTCATTGCTTGGCATACTTGGCTAATGTTAGCATGCTAACTAGCGATTTCTCTGATCAAAAACAAAGCTCTTTTTCTCTCTAATTCCAAATAGTAACCTCATAACTATTAGGCTTTCCATAATCACAAACGGTTGCTGATTAAATCACATAGTTCCAAAACACCCTCTGAAACTCCTGCATCATGCAATGAGTGGTTTAATGAGAACATAATAATCTCCATCCAGCAGAGCAGCACTACTGTTTGCGCTTGCCCCCTCTGTCTCTCGAGTGAGTCTCCAAATTCAAAATAGACCGCACGCTGTCACTCGTCCCGCCCCCTTTCTCAGAACTGTCTGTTTATTGGTTCACAGACTTCCCAGAGACAGTTGGAAGAGATATTACTATTGGCTGAGGGGCGCTTTGCCGTGAGGAGCGCTTTCGCCACTCTTTGTTGATTGCGACTTCATAAAAAAAACTTCATATCGCAAAATTACGCATAGGAGAGCGCCATTTCGGCGCCCCTTCTTCACATGGCGCTCTAGGCGACCGCCTAGCCGGCCTATGCTAAAAACCGGCCCTGAATACATTTATTTGGATGCAAACAATAGGACTAATGAGTGAATGACTGAATGTATGATTGCAAACAATGTGCAATTGTATTGGCAAGACAAAATAAGAACATGCATATGGAACAACAGAAATACACCTTTAAACTAAATCCTGTAAACATACACATTTGGAACATGTATTCTCCAATTCCAGGAGATGGAAATTGGTGAGTTTATCTGCTGCTCAACAGCATGGGTCCATACGAGATATAATCATATTCAGACAACAATGCACAAATATTATGTTCCTCATAATAGTCAATTGGAAAGGCATCCCTGGTCACCAAACCCCTGTGATGTGAGATGGCACCCCATGTTTAGAAATATTTTCTGGTTGATGAGAATTGTTGATTGATTGACAAAAGTGTTGCCTGGCCCTTGTAAGAAGCACAGTACATTCATGATGAAGTCTCTCAAACTCCAGATTCATGTATTTGGTGAAGTGACTGCATACACCACATTTCACTAGATACAATATCCAGTGTTTAGTGTATCATATCAGTGTCCACCACCACATTCATTCAGTTGAACCATCCACTGCGTAAGAGTATTTATACACAAGGAAGTTCACCAGCCTGGCTGGCCACGACGGCCACACAAACTCCCTCTCCTTCCTGAAGCCCAGGCTGTGGTAGAGCCTGTGTGCATCCACCTGGGCCATGGAGGTGAAGAGCACCACCCTCTCCACCCCCCGGCTGGCGACGAACCCCAAGGCGGTGTGACACAAGGCTTTGGCGATGCCTCGCCCCCTGCATCTCTTCAGCACCGTGATCCTCTTCAGCTCCCAGGCTCCCTTCTCCTCCAGGCAGGGCAGGATGGCCACCGTGCCCACGATGCAGCCCCCTGCCTCAGCCACCCAGAAGCGCGCCACCTGGCCCGGCTGCATGTAGGACGCCTGGATGTCCTGGAGGTCCTCGCTGAGGCCCAGGCGCACGCCCTGTTCCAGCAGGCACTGCACAGACACCCGTAGCACCAGAAGGAGCCCGGAGACGCCCAGTGTTGCGCACAGGGGGGAACCGGAGAGCTCAAGCAGGCCAAGGAACGTGGCCAGCAGAAACAACTGGACCCAGATCCTCTGGAGAACCGTGACGAAGATGGACGTGGCATGTTCTCTGAAGCCGGTGGCGTACACCTCACGCACTACTGTGTAGTCTGAGTCACAGTACTCACGAAGACTGAACTCCATCTTGGGATGAGATGATGCAGCACAATACACACAGGAGGCATTAAAGACCACATTTTATTTCAACATAAGAGGAAAGAAACTGTGTTATTGCATCCAATTGGAGTGCATAACAAGCAATAAGATGACACATTGGAGAGTATTGAAAAGTCTATTCTATTGTACTCTGTGCAAAAAAACTGAGTATAACTATGTCATTACACAACAACACTGAAAAATACTTGCTCATATCCCTTGAGTAGACAAGTGCTTAGATACAATCAAAGCTGTTTGAGCTCACCATTGTGAAAGTCTGCATCCACTGTAGTAAGCAGGCTGTATCTATTTTAGTACACCTTACTGTAGTCATAGATTCTGTCTCAGAAATATTTTTTTCACGTTTTTCTATAAACACACATTCTGCCTCCTCACAGCCACAAGGAGACCCCTCTTTCCTTCCCCTTACCTCTTCCTGTTTTTCCTTGAGTATGGTGTCACATGATCTCTACTGTTCTAGGTCTGGGTAATGGATGCCAGAGAGCATCAAACTGTAACAGAACCAGAGCACTCATTGACATACAGACCGTATGTGTAGGCTGTAGTATGTCTACGAGAATAGCAATATAGCAGAGGACCGCAGAGCAATACACGTGAAGTAAATAGCAACAAAGTACATCCTTAAAGATTTTATTATTAAAATGAAACCGATTAAAAATAGGAACAAACAGTTTTACAGAAAACAATTGACACAATCATGACTTTTAATCAACTGATGAACATACTTCCATTAAATTAATTTAATCACATCACTTGATTGACACACTTAACCAATTTGGGAGTACAAGACTTGTGTTATGTGTTACTAATGTGTTATTGATGATTAACAGGAATGGGGTTATCCAATCCCAATCCCATACTATGACTGACCATTAACCATGATTTAAGACTCCCTTCTCAAACTGCCAGGACCTATCCATAGAAAAGTGTAAACAAATACACAGGTATTGCAAAAGGTTGTTAATGTTCAGCTTGAGAGCCAGTGAAATGACACACTGCTCTTCTAAGTTCCAAAATTAATCAGCTGACTGGCTTTGCTGTTTTTGTGGTTACCACAGAAACATGCAAATGAAGGTCAGCGAATACATTTCTTCAATGTAATGAGACATAATCTAATGAGTCCACACAAATGTAGGCCTACAGTAACATAACATATTCGTAAGAAAATGTTTTTTTGTTTTACCATTTTTTTCGTTCTGTTTTTTTGAAAAGACATTCTGTTGTGCAAGTCCCTTTCCTAAGCTGGGGGAAGTAAGATGTAATCATACAGTGCATCAGTCACAAGACAGAGTTTTCCACTTCTGTCGCAGACGGTTACCACCAACTTGAGGTGTGTTTAGTTTTCAACAATCTGAAATCAAAAATCAAAATTGATATAGCCCAATATAGTTAAAACAGGAAGTGGTCATCAAAACAATGGTCATTATCCAATAACAGTTTCAACACAGAGTTGGACACTGCACAAAGATCTCAAGATGCTTGCTGTCCAGAAGTCTTGGGACATACGCTAACCCCTCACATCACTCAGGAGGACTTCTTTGTTTCCCTTCCAACTGACATAAACATAGCCTTTGGTTATAACTGGGTAGTCTACCATACTATTACCTAAATGGTCAATTGTGACATTGTTGAGGTTTGTATAAACAGTATTTGCATTCTCTCTATTTTCTCTCTCTCTCTCACACACACACATACACACATACACACACACCCAGGTCATCGCACTGGCAAAGCGAAGTCGTCGTTCTTTTATGACGATGGCTGGACGTTCAGTCTGTACTCGATTAGGGAGAAGTTTAAAATTCTTGCTAAAAACTCTGGAATGACAAACTGTCGCATTTTCTGATATCCAACTCGCTCATACAGATACTGAGCGTCCGTCTGTACCACAGAGGTGTATAGGACCACACCTTGATAACCTCGCGAGCGCGTAAACTCAGCGACTGTGTGGCACAACGCCTTGGCGATGCCCTGTCCACGGTGCGAGCGCCTCACGGACATGCGCTTCAGCTCCAAGCACTCGGGTTGCTTTTCAGCCGGCAAACACGCAACCGTGGCCACGACGCGCCCGTCAATTTCCCCCACCCAAAAGCAGGAGTTTGGGGTGGTGAGGTAGGTCTCCCGAATCTTGTCCAGGTCCCGCTTCATGGACTCGTCGATGTAGCAGTTGAAGAGGTAAGAGACCATCTGCCGACCCCCAGCGAGGAGCAGCGTCACGGCGAGGACGGGCAGGAGGAAGGATTTTGACGTGGCCATCAATGTGCAGAACAAACAAACGCATAGCATCTGCATCAGGGGCTGCTTGAGCATGTGCATGAAAGAAGCAGGAACGTGCTCGCTCATGCCCATAGTGAAAATCTCCTTGACCACCTCGTCATCATCTTCCTCATATCGCCGTATCTTCAAGTCAGTCATGGCAGCGGTTCTCTAGAGGGTGGGGAACGTAAACAAGCAGTTAGTTATCCGGTATTACGCATACAGGCACCACCACACACAACAAACAAAACGCACGGCACTGTGCTTCCTCATAACAAACTCCCCAGAAATGTATAGGCTAAACAAACGGCACATTGGGTTTGTTTTCAAATAGTTCAAGAATTTCAACGGGACCGAATACCTACCTCTCTCCTTACCACTTTGTGACTTCAAGAAATGTTATGCGCGCCCTGGACACATGGACACTCCCGGTGTAAGTTGGACGAGTTGGTCTTTACAATATAAAAGACACTTCAACAATCTGACTAGGCACACATAAAAATGTTAGGTTATTGTTGATACGGAGACGAAATCAAAGAAAACCCCATGTTTGTAATAAGACTGTAATTACTAAGTGAGTAGACAAGTAGCCTAATTGGGTAGCCTAGTCTTCACATTTCATAGGTCATCGCACAAGGGTGTCAAAATACAAGCATGCTTAACCTAAGGAAGCATATAGTCTTTGAACTGTTGGATAGCCTTTCTTCCATGCCACAGCAGTACACTGTCACAATGGACATATCTACTTCTGATGTTGTTTTGACTAGGCCTGGTAGAGTTAGTCATGAAGTTCAAGTGCAAACGAAATAGCGTGCTAGAGGACACAGTTAGCTCATCCATGACTATGCCATTTGATAACCTTAGAAGTCTCTAGCACATATAATTACATGTAGAGTCAGGGTAACCTACCTCTTCCACAAAAGAGAAAGTCTTGAGAAGTAACTCTATTCTCTATGTGTTTGGCTTCCAAGAGTAGCCTACGTTCCTTTCAGTACTACCCTCTAGCTATCGATTGATAGGCTATTGTTGTTACGGGACTTCCGTCTTTAACCAAATCCCGCCTACTAGGGTGGGCCTATAGAAAATTGCCCATTTGATTGGTTACTGAAATGGATAATGCTTTCCATTTCTCTGTTGTACTGCAAATAAAAGACAGAAGAAGTAGCCTAGGCTAGAAGTAGAATGCCATATAGCCACGATATTCTTCTACCATTAATAACACACTGAACGTACATGATGTAGGCTAATGCAGTCAGCTGTAGGCTACTACAAATAATGACAATAGAAGAAACAGAGGAAGAAGAAGGCCATGGAGGATATAACATTTTATTTGAATGGTTCTATCTACCACATTAGGTAGCCTACAGTGTAAAAACCGGTGTAACAATATTTAACAGGCCTACCAATGCAATAAGCCTACCATGTACCAACTAACCCCTAGATGTAAGTACAAAATTGTTACATACATTTACACATGGTATTACATAGTATTAACTATTGTTACACTGGTTATTCACTGTACCTAGTGTGGTATATCCACTGTCATAGAGAACAATTAAGTGTAACCAGATATTATTTTGCCATTAAATGACACCGAACGTAGGGCCTACATGTTGCAATGCAGTCAGTGAACTTCGACATTTGAGGAACTGTGGTTTATCATTTGACTAACTGTAATTTCATTTGCCCAATTTGACACATCTCATTTGACTGAATTTGACTATTAGGCCTGGTGTGGGAAAGAATTGGAAGGCAATGCACTGTATGAGGGTGTTGTACAAGGAGACGACAGGCTTCACCTGAGCTGACTGTCAGGGGTGTCAAACTCAAATTGACCGTGGGCCAAAATCAAAATCTGGAACGAAGTCGCGGGCCGACCTCAACAATTATTCTTAAAAAATTGACTAAAATAGTGCACTTCATTCTCATGTTTAAATTTCACATATACACTCTTTCCCATCATATTTATTTGTTAAAATGTGTCTGCACATCCTGTGACACAGCAAATTTCTTTTTTTGATTTATATTTTATTGGGTTTTTTTAGGGAAAGGGAAGTGGGAAACAACACACATTAAGAACAGAACTATGTACATACAGGGAGTTTGTCACTTACATATTCATACAATAGGATACATTTTACATTATGAAGTCATAGTTATAAAATTGGGCTTTTAGGCCACTTGGCTGGAGCAAAGAAATACCATTTCAACCATCGCTCTAAGAAGAGTTATTTGTTCCATCTTATATATTTCCACCACAATGTCTCTCCACATTCATGTTCAAGTCATGTTATGCTATGAATTAATAGTGTATGTGGGGCAACTGTAGCCTAATACACATTTTAAATAATCTCGCTGGCCAAATAAAATGTCTCCGCGGGCCAAATTTGGCCCCCGGGCCTGAGTTTGACATCCCTGGTCTAGGTTATGATCTCCATGACTAGCTCTGTATGGGGCTAAGCATGGCAGGCTACTGTCCCCTGCACATACCTTGGGGCGTTGGGCTGGCCCCTCACACTAGTGTGGCATAATGTACTGTAATTATTTGTGTGCTGTGGTAGCGTGCTATGGTGCGTAAGGACAATGGTGGTTTCCCAGTAGGTATTTGACCTTCATGCGCCTTTGATTCCTTTTTGCAGTAGGATTGCACCGCCTATTTGTATTGGCACCCTTGAAGTTTAAGCGCATAATAGGACATAGGCCTACGTATCTCCAAGCAACACAAAAGGTTAACCATGATTTTACTATAGATACTGTAACTTGTGGTCGATACAAAATACAAAAATGATCAACACAATTAAAAACTAAACTTTTGAGAGGGAAAAAAGTGACAAAAGTAAAGCTCCAAAAGTCTATTGGCACTCTTTAGGCTACTGCGGAAACCTAATTTGACTCAAATATGGTAAATCACAAATGGGAATCAACTTTGATAAATTGATTTTGTTCATGGGACATGAATTTGCCAATGAATGACAATAAGCGTATTTGTGTTTTAAAAAGCCACCTTTTACATCTTATTCCTCTTTCACAAAGGTGAAGACAGATCAGCAGTCGTCTGGGGACACCAGAAATGCTATTTGCAAAAACAAGACCTCCAAATAATAAAAGATCATCTCAAAAGAAATATATATAGCTAATTTCAATGCTGAGTTATGTTATTCGGAAATCTGCCAAAAAATCGAATTAAAGAACCTCCTTATACAATATGAGGGGGTAAGGGAAGAATTTATGATGGAAGTCTGCTGACATACGTGCAAATACAAAAAAAATCACCAGCTCTAACATCTACAGACCTGAAGGTCAACTTTGAACAGTTTTGAGTAGTTGTTCCAATAAGCACCACATGTTAAATATAGGGCATGTTCGTGATGCAGCTGCTTTTACCAGGCAATGAGCATGCACACTTTGCCAGATTGATGCAGGTTAGAAAATTATAACCAGAATGCATCAAACTCGTAAAGCATGCATGCACGCTGCCTAGCAAAAGCAGCACTGCTTCATCACGATTGTGCCTATTGCAAAGCAGTGCTTTTGGGGTGGAGACCAAGGCAGATCTAGCCAGGCCACGCCCTACTAGTTAGGTGAGGCAATACAAATATCGTTTCTGAGCTCCGGAGAAATCGGGAACTCCACCCACTGCAGTGGTGTAGTCTACTTTTTAATGGTGGGTATACTGTATATTTGAGATTGTTTTGAAGTGGGTATACTGTATATATTTGTGCTATTCAAAACAATGGATCAATCAATTTTAAGTGGGTATACTGAAATCCCTGAAATTTAGAAGTGGGTATACTCCGTATACCCGCGTTCTACGTAGACTACACCACTGACCCACTGTGAGGAAGCAATCAACTTTGAGCAGCTCCAACAGCCCTGGGTAAAACATCAGAAGTGAAGGTATCAATGCGCTGTACCACGCAGAAGGTGTTATTACGCTTGTCTTTGCAGTACACACTTTCCACAGCATAGAAAAAGCCACGTTTGAATTTGTGTAACTGAACTGAATGTGGAAGACTTTGGTCGCATCTAACTACAGCCCCAAAACATAACGTTGGCTATGCTGAGTAACTACAAGCTAATGACAGGAGTGACAGCGCGTCTGACTGACTTCGTGTTGCACAACACTCGGAGAGGTACGCATCATCTCACCTCACTGCTGAGAAGAACATAGCCTAATTCATTGTTAAAGTATGATGGTCTGTTCCTTTAACAAATGCCATAAAAGGGAAGACCTGATGTTTGTGTAAGACAACACGGACAAAACACAGTTTAAGGGTCAGATGAAGCAATAGTAGAGCTTGTCGGTAGTGCACACAAACAACATGTTTGCATAATCTGCAAGTCTTTAAAGGAACAGTCCACCCCATTTCAAGAAATTGGCCATATGTAGTTAAGTCCAAGTAAAATGAGAGAATACATAGCATTTTTCCTCAATGCGTTTGCATTGCCTAGTTAGTACAACAGTATAGCCAAATTATGCACATCGAAACTGTGCTGACTATTGCAGTGCCATATTTGATCTTTTGATTAATGTTCACTAAATAATGAACTAATATTTGCTAGTATGACCAAATCACAGTAAGGCTGAATCCCATTTCACCTTTAGCCCATCGCCTTTCCCCTTCCCCTCCATTTTGCGCATTTACGTGAAGGGCTAAGCAGAGAATCGTATATGAAAGAGAGATAAAGCAGGCAGGTTCTTTTCCGGTATCCACTTTACATTGGGTGAATGCCCCTTTAGGAGACCTTCGATTAGGAGACCTTCGAAGTCTTGAGGTTGAGAAGAAATGGAGTCCCATTAGCGCTGTAGATGGCGGTAGCGCATGTCTTGTGCAAACACCACGAAAAGAGAAGAATTAGGAGGGACAACGCCCCCTTAGGAGACCAAATTTTGAGCAAACTCCTTTGCATTGGATGGGCGGGTTTTAACATATCTTTCTCTCTTAGACGATATTTGGGCTAAGGCCACCCCAATCACATTCAGACAGAGGTGAAGGGGCGAGGCGAAGAGCTTTCTACCCCTTCAAACGGAGATTTTCCAAAGGCACACTCCAAACGGAGGGCTACGACTTATTTCCCTTGGCGGCTTCCGCAACAGTACACCAATATAAGTACTTTAGCTGTAATTTACGGTGTCACAGTTGTAATAATTATGCCATTGTACTCGGTAAAACATTGTCCCAATGTATAATGGTCATTTTCTCAATTTTCTCGTTTGTGATGAAGCAGTGATGCTTTTGCTACGTAGAGCACATGCACACTTTGCCAGTTTGATACTATCAAAATGGCAAAGTGCGCATGCATGTATACAACCCAATGCCAACCTAATGCATGGACGTCGTGAAGGAATTGTGAGGGTCGTGCAACACCGCTGTCCTTTTTAAATTGTTGCGCGAGTAATTACAAGCAACATCATTGGTTTAACCATAGAGGCTGGTTTTTGCATGTTATGGGTGTCATTCTGTGATTGTTGAAGGGGTCTCAATTCATAGGGGTTGCGTTTCAAGCGCTACCCCTTACTGCTCTGTTTGAAGGGACAAGCGCCAAGGGGAAGGCATAGGGGTAGGGCTAGAAATTAGAAATGTGATTCAACCTAAGTCTTGCAGCTATAAATGTCTATTTCTGGAAATACTAAATAGCGGACAATGGAGAAGATGAGCCATTTAATCCCGTCCTGTGATCACTTGTGGCTTGACGATAATATATATTTATTATTATTTCACAATGCTACTATCACCATGTCAGAATCGTCACAATAGGACAATATAGCTGCAAGCAGCAATTCCGGGCCAAGCAGTAAGTCTGCCTGTCCCAGCCCAAGTCGCCACGGGACCAGACAGATCTGACAATGCAGAATGTCATAGGCACGCACTGTACGTTTTTCCAAGAATTCTAGGGATACTAAGACTTTGAAAATCGGTTGTACGGCAAGATAAAGGCAGAAATGTGGTCAAAACTTTGACATGCTGGTGGCGCTAAAGAGTAACCCCTTTACTCGCCCCAACCCACCCTCTGGTCAACACCCCCCCCACCATTGCTGCCACATCCCCCCAACTAACCCTACCCCTGGTGAACCCCCACCACCATCTCACATTGGGTACTGTCAGCTAAGGATAATGTACTAACAATGTAATAACAATGTCATAACTGTAGTAACACTGCTACCTAAAAATGGTGAGAAATTGAGGGAGGAGAGGCATTTTGAGTGTTTTTCAAAAAAATCCAACATGGCGGAAAATGACGTCATAGGGTGGGTTGGCTTCGTCTTGGCCCAAGGACTCCAGTGATATCTTGGTTTTGAAGATTGGACCTATGGTTCAAATGTTACTGGCATAGACGTAACTGCAACTTTGGCCTGCTGGTGGCGCTCCAGGGTTGGGGGTGGGGGCTATAAATTGCTGTGGGGGGTGCTGAGACTGTCTAGATTCTGTGTGCCGAGTTTCAGCATTTTCCTACGTACGTTTCTATGGGCTGCCATAGACTCCCTAAGGAGAAGAAAAAAATTATTAGATTGCATTCTCACAGAAAATGCTGGAAGTGGGCTTGCCTTTTGGGGCAGAGATGAGCAGTTTTATTTTTGATATTTCTATACCTAAATTAAAAACAAACTACTATTGAGAAAACAAAGCTAAAAGAAATGTTGGAAAAATCCATCCACCCAGTCAGAAGTTATGGGCCAAACAATTCAGCCATCTTGGATTCAGCCATTTTGAAAGTGTTGTAGCTCCGCGTTTTGGGGATATACTAAATGACATACATGCTATTTTAAGTTGGCTAAGGAACACTGCATATGATATAACTTTGAAAATCAACATGGGTCCGAGTGGGATTTGAACTCACAACATCCATATCTCTAATTCAGCACCTTTGCCATTGATACTAATGACATACATGCCATTTAAAAATGGCTAAGGAACAGTCCATATGATATAATTTTGAAAATCAACATGGGTCAAGATTCAAGATTCAAGATTCAAGATTTTTATTTGTCATGTGCTTCCTTGTGCAAGCACAATTGGCAGTGAAATGGGGATTGCAACTGCTCTGTGCTGTATTGGATGGTAAAAAATAAAAATAATAAAATAAAATAAAAAATAATTTAAAATAGTTATTGTCTTAATAATTTAAAAAGCGGATGGCTTGAGGAGAAAAACTCTTACGCAGTCTCTCTGTTCTACATCTTATGGAACGTAGTCGTTTCCCTGAGGGCAGCCTTTTGAACATGGAGTGACTAGGATGGAATGTCCACCACAAGTGGACAAAAGAGGGAGCATGTCGCTAAGCTAGTGAAAGTCAATGGATCCGTGTAGCATGCTACACGGATCCTTTGACTTTCACTAGCTTAGCGACATATTCCCTCTTTTAACTTGTCTTAAAGCAAGACAACGCTTAACATGAAAAATAAGACACTTTACCACCTTTATTAACCCCAGCCAACGATTTTAACTAAGCCCCAATATAGTGACATACCCCTTTAAGGGGCCTGTGCAGGGCCTGATGCTTGGCAAATAATAACTGGAAATGCACAACTACTGTATACCTCTTCTTAATACATGTTCTATGTATGTCTGCTGTTGCCCAGGTACTCTAGTGTAATGTATGTGTACTGTCTATGTCTAACTGTCTATGTCCACACCTAAAGTCTATGTCTGCATGGGAAAGTAAAAAACGCAATTTCAATTATTTGTATGACCAGTGCATGTAAAGAAATTGACAATAAAACCGAATTGACGTGATAATGCTGAAGGAGGTATGTCTGCAAACTGCTAATAAGCTCCAAAAAAAACCTTTATTAAAGTTTCGATCACCCTGGATCTTCATCCGGCATATAGGTAACAGGAAGAAGCTGTGACCTACATCAGACGACCATTTATTTATCTAAATAAAAATGTATTTATATAGCACAATAGTTAAAACAGTAAGTGGACATTAAAATAATGGGCATTATCCAATAGCAGTTTCAGCACCAAGTTTTGGTATAGGACACTGCACAGAAAGATGCTTGGGACATAAGTTAACCCCTCACTTCACTCAGGAGGACTTTGTTTCCCTGCCAACTTGTATAATCATACCCCACCCCCCTCTCTCACTCACTCACTCTTTCTCTCTCTCTCTCTCTCTCTCTCTCTCTCTCTCTCTCTCTCTCTCTCTCTCTCTCTCTCTCTCACACACACACACACACACACACACACACACACACACACACACACACACACACACACACACACACACACACACACAATCACATTGGCAACTACACAGCAAATTATTTGTTCTTCTATGACTAGGGTTGGACGTTCAGTCTGTACTCGATGAGGGAGAAGTTTAAAATTCTTGCGAAAAGCGGATTGAGAAACTGTCTCATTTTCTGATACCCAACGCGCTCATACAGATACTGAGCGTCCGTCGCAAACACAGAGGTGTGTAGTATCACACCCTGATAGCCGCGGCTGCGCGTAAACTCAGCGACTGTGTGGCACAACGCCTTGGCAATGCCCTGTCCACGGTGCGAGCGCCTCACGGACATGCGCTTCAGCTGCAAGCACTCTGGTTGCTTTTCAGCCGGCAAACACGCAACCGTGGCCACGACGCGCCCGTCAATTTCCCCCACCCAAAAGCAGGAGTTTGGGGTGGTGAGGTAGGTCTCCCGAATCTTGGCCATGTCCCGCTTCATGTTCTCGTCGAGGTAGCAGTTGAAGAGGTAAGAGACCATTCGCCGAGCCCCAGCGATGAGCAGCATCACGGCGAGGACGGGCAGGAGGAAGGATTTTGACGTGGCCATCAATGTGCAGAACAAACAAACGCATAGCATCTGCATCAGGGGCTGCTTGAGCATGTGCATGAACGAAGCAGGAACCTGCTCCATCATGCCCATAGTGAAAATCTCCTTGACCACCTCGTCATCATCTTCCTCATAGCGCCGTATCTTCAAGTCAGTCATGGCAGCGGTTCTCTAGAGGGAGGGAAACGTAAACAAGCAGTTAGTTCTCCGTTATTACGCATACAGGCACCACCACACACAACAAACAAAACGCACGGCACTGTGCTTCCTCATAACAAATTCCTCAGAAATGTGTATGTAGGCTAAACAAACAGCATGTTGGGTTTGTTTTCAAACAGTTCAAGGATTTCAACGGGACCGAATACCTATCTCCCCCTACCAATTTGTGACTGAAGACATTTTATGCGCGCCCCGGACACATGGACACTCCCGCCCGGGGGAAGTTGGAAGAGAGTTGGCCTATTCAACCCAAAACACACTTCAACAATCTGACTAGACACCCATTATAGGTTATTGTTGACACGTAGATGAAATAAAAGAAAACCCAGCTTTTGTTGGATTTTTGGTCATTCTACCATTTAAAACCATTTAGCCTACCATATGTGTTTGGCTCAAAATCCTGCATGTTCTTTTTGAAGAATAGGCTGAGAGTCTGGTGTCCATTTCCAATATCCATGTATTTGCCAAATACAATAATTGCATTAGATAAAGTATGTTTACAGAGCTCCGGCAATTCATCATTTCATCTATCCTCGATGCCATGTGCAGGCCATCGATTCGCATGATCAGAACTGAACTATCCTTCCATACAACAGGTCTTTATAGTAAGCATATTACAGACACACGCAGTTCTCGTATCTAATCTATTGTTAGTGTGTGTGTGTGTGTGTGTGTGTGTGTGTGTGTGTGTGTGTGTGTGTGTGTGTGTGTGTGTGTGTGTGTGTGTGTGTGTGTGTGTGTGCAAGCAGCCATGTTCTTCTACTGAAGACTCAGAGTTCTCTTTGTCCCTCCAGCGTCCGCCATCCTTTATCTAAACAGTTACTGTACACACACACACACACACACACACACACACACACACACACACACACACACACACACACACACACACACACACACACACACACACACACACTCTTCCACCCCCTTCCAAGTAGCCTCTTCAACATGACAGACACTCACACATGTACAAACATAATGACACCAGAGATGGCTATACACAAATACAGATGAATCATGACATACACATAGATAAACAAACTGACACTCATGCCTTCTGTCACTCATTCCCAAATCTGTCATAATGGCAGCCTTTTATTCTATCTATTCCATTCATATAGGCTACTGAGATACTGCATGGGACACTTATCCCGGGGCAGCCGTGGCCTAGTGGTTAGAGAGTTGGTCTTTCAATCCGGGGTTGCCGGTTCAAATCCCCCCTGACCTCTCCCTACATCTCCCTCCATGGCTGAAGTGCCCTTGAGCAAGGCACCTAACCCCACATTGCTCCAGGGACTGTAACCAATACCCTGAAAAACAGTAAATGTAAGTCGCTCTGAAAAAAAAACGTCAGCTAAGTGAAATGTAATGTAATAATGTAATGTAATCCCATCAATGTGCTTTGTCAAGCAGAGTCAGTCATACTCCTCCTACAGTAGATTCAAGTCCATGATTAGGGTTAGGTAGCATTAATAACATTATTAGCATTAATAGCAATATTAGCATTAATAGCAAGGCACCAGCATCTCCTTGGCAGCATCTCCCAGTCTGATGATGTGTTAGGTTATTTATCTAATCTCAATGCCACTCTGTCTAGTAGGCTACATTAAGTCTTGTTTCAAATAGATTGTGACACAAACAAGTAATCTCCAATTTACACACTAATATTATCTGACACATAGAATATCTGATAATTATTGTAATCATTCTTATTGTTATTATATTATTACTATTATCCAAAGCATGCATTAAACAGAAAGAGAGATGTAAGCGCTACTCCACCACAGTAGTACATTAATGAACCAATGTACTCTCTGGCAGAACTGTGGCATGGAGAATGAGAAATATACTATGAAGTCACTAGATACAAACAGTACAGTAAACAAATAGGCTACAGACATGGCATAACATAGTAACAACATAATACAGTTAACTCACTCTCAGAGACGCACGGCAAGCAAAGAGTAGCCTACACGAGTGGACGCTGGGACCCCGATACGTCCAAGGTAAAGAGAGAGAGGGAGTTGGGTCCCAAGTTAACTGTGCATGGAGTCCCCGTCCGATGAGTGGTCTGGCTAGTGACCTCTTGTCCTGGCCCTGGCTATATGCTCCCAGCAGAGCAGCTGGGTGCCGAGCCAGGGGGTGTGCCTGTTGCCGGGGGCCCCTAGCAACACAGTCAAGGGCCAGAAGTGGAAAATTACCGGTGTACAGGTCAGAGTGAGGAGAGCAGTAGAGGGAGGGGGGAGACAGGTAGCCCACCAACAATGGGGGATGGGCAGCTTGCTAAGGACAGTGAGGAGAGGCCTGACTGTTGAGGGCACAGGGGGTTCAGGGTTCACAATTCTTAACAATGGACTTAGTCATACTGTTCCAGAGCAAACAAAATAGCATGCTAGAGGACATGATAACCATAGAAGTCTCTAACACATATCATTAAATGTAGAGTCAAGGTAACCTACCTCTTCCATATAAAAAGGAGACAGTCCGCACACTTCAGGTCTATTTTTGTGCAAAGAAGCCTTACTTGACTTGCAAGCTTTCGGTCCTTATGGTGCGGGTTCTATTGTCCCAAAAAAGAGGTTTAGGAACATTTCATATAGATTTTTCCAAATTGTGTTTTATCAACTACAAACCCCATAGTCCTCGAATCCACCTGTTTCCAATTTTTTTTCTGAAGTGGAAATGCCCAGAATCCAAGATGGCGGATATGTGGTCATATTCTAACAATTGAATGTAATTGAAAGAAAATGTCATACATTTCTGGAATTGGTGTTTTATATATTTCTTAGACCCCCTAAATACAAAACAACCCGCCCCCCAATTTTAGTGCCAAAGATGGCTGACATGACATAAAGCATAAATTATATATTTGGTGTTTTAAGGTCTCTTAATTAATTTGCTTTTTCTTGTATTTGTAATATTCACAATGGATAATGGACTGTTCAGTCAGCCATTACATGAACTTTATTCAAAAATTATTTAATCTGTTGTAAAAATTTAACGTGACATAAAAAAAAACATTGAATGCCTCTTTATATGACTAATGTCACTCATCCTATTTATTTGCAGGACCCCCTCTGAATACAAAACAACTTTTTTTCTATTTTCCCTTTACTTTTAGAAGCAAAATCCAAGATGGCTGACATTATA
Organism: Engraulis encrasicolus; assembly: GCF_034702125.1. NCBI lineage: Eukaryota > Metazoa > Chordata > Actinopteri > Clupeiformes > Engraulidae > Engraulis > Engraulis encrasicolus. The sequence continues at coordinate 7,932,102 of NC_085875.1, read as the reverse complement.
GCAAAATAAGGACATTTGGTGTTCTAAGGTCTATAAAGCCATTCTGCAGTATTGTACGCTTATTGGTAATACTTTTGTTAGTTAGGCACATTATGAAATGTTACCAACGCTTATCTTATCTTTTGTCAAACTTCAACATGGTGTCCAAAAACCCTTGAACTAGCAAATATACTGGATCTCCTCTATGTCTGAACTGATCCCTTTTCCAATTGATTTATTTGAAGTTGTATTTATTTGGAGCACTTGACAAGTTCCTCAATAGCATAGCAGCAGGTGGAGCAGGTGTGATTTATGACAGGAGTGGAGCCCACTGTCCATCATCAAGATGCCTCAGTCTCAGGAAGAGCATCTGAAATTTTGGGTGACACACTATAAATCGTGTGCAAAAATGTTGGCTTACAAATAGCCAGTTGCTAAAAGAATGCCAGTTGCCACCAACTAAACTCTCCAGACTGATCAGGAAGTAAAAGAAAATCCTATTCATTCATTTCACAGAACAACTATGCAGAAGAATGGACAAGAGGACCGCCTTATTACATGCAATATTATAGAGAATACTGTACAGCATCATTGGGGGAGACGGTTTCATTTCATTTTTATTTCAGTATTATTCAGTAGGTATTTTTCTTTCATTATACATTCACACTTGTTCCACATATACTTCATGATGCCAAAGGTCTTACAAAGCTATGATAGTGTGGCCATTACTGGTCGTGGGTCTGCTGTCATCCCAAAGAGCCTATAGTTCTGTGAGCAGAGAGCATGGCAAGATTGTTGAAATTGGAGGAATGTAACATCCTGGACAGAACATATGGAATTCATAGCCTTCAGATAAGCTGAAGCCGGCACTGAAACAACTTTGTAGGCCTTGGCTTTATAGACTTAAAAATACTAAACATGCCAATGTAGCAGAGTGGACTTTTAAGGTTTGAAAATTACCCAAAATAATAACCTATTTTGTAGTTGCACGACTACGCCACTGGGGGAGTTTCACCCCCAGAAATATAGGACACTTTGACTTAAACCAGTAATGGTAACACAAGGCAACACAGGTTCGATAAGACAAGAGGAGACGTGAATTCCAACACAAAAATAGTTATTTTTATTTAGGGCAAGAGCAAGGCAGGAGCTCACAGTGCTGAAGGGGGCATACTACTGGAATGTGTATTATAACCACAGCAACTCATGACTTAGTAGTCCACAGCAAACATTCTGAGTGACACAGCAACCAAGTGCAAGATGCACCACACTAATATGACTGACCAGCCACCCTTAAAACTAATGCTCCTAGCCTGCCAGATTAAATGGACTATCTTGGGGAGTAGACAAACTAAAATGAAACAAAACAAAAAAACAAACAAACAGTACATGAAGACTAAATCAAAAGAAACACAAATCAAGACAAGACAAGACAGCAGCACGACCTACACTGGTAGCAGCACAGGGTTAAGGCCATGCCACCTGAAAACAGGCCCAAGGTGGCTACCTCAAGGCTAGGCCTTAGCCAGGGGCACATGTGTGTGTGGCCAAAGTGGCCAGTCTGGCACACACGCCAAGGCAGCCAGAGCTACCTTGCTGCTGGCTCAGGGTTTTTAAAAGATGCACCTAGTGCCCATTGGTTGATTGCCCTGTAGTCGCCCCGCCTCCTTGTTACTGGAGGTAGCTGGGAAGGGCACAGCGAGGTAGCAGAAACGGTCACCTGCTACACCAATTTGGCAAAATATGATGTCAGCCATCTTGAATTTTGCCACTAAAAATGAAGGAAAACAATGGAAACAAGTTGTTTTCTATTCAATGTTCCCCGGAAATACAGAAAAAGATTAACCCAATAAATTCAAACCTTAAAGCAGCATTAATTTCTGTACACAATTGCAGCCATCTTGGATTTGACACCAAACATTAAGGAAAAAATTGGAAACAGGTGGATTTGTAATCGGAGAGGTCCTAGAAGTAAGCAAAAAAAAAAAAAAACGCTGAATGTAAAAATCTATATGAAATGTTCCTAAACTTACAATTCAACCTGCACTATTAGACCTTCATCAGGCAGAGTGCATACAAACAGTGCTTGTGGTTAATTTACATCATTAGTGGCACCTGTGGTGCAGCACTCTGAGTCCGTGAAGCATTCTGGGAAATGTGGTGAAAGACAAACATGAAACATAAACAGAGAAAACAAGAACAATTCATGCTTTGTAGACATCAGGCATTAGCCATCATAAAACAGAGTACAAACAGTTCAAAATTAAATCCATATTTCTTAATTACATATAATTAACCACATATATAATGTATATACATATATATATATAGGCCTATATTGATAATGTACCACAGCCCCTTTAGAAAATCTATGGTTGTACGGCTAATAATGACAATAGAAACAGAAGAAGTAGACCAGTCTAGAAGTAGAATGCCATATAACCAGGTTATTCTTTTGCCATTAAAATAAAGTGTAACTGGATATTATTTTGCCATTCAATAACACCGAACATAGGGCCTACAATGCAGTCAGTGAACTTCGACATTTATGAGGAACTGTGGTTTATCATTGGACTAACTGTAATTTCATTTGGCTAATTTGGCACATCTCATTTGACTGAATTTGACTATTAGGCCTGGTGTGGGAAAGTGGAGGGTAATGCACTGTGAGGGTATTGAACAAACCCCAACTCCGGTGAAGTTGGGACGTTTGGTAAACTGTGAATAAAATCAAAATGCTGCCATTTTCAAAACATTCAATCCATTCATTGGAGAATAGTGAAAGGACAACATGTTAAGTGTTAAACCCAAGGAAAAATATTGTATTGGGGGACAAATGTACTCATTTCTAATTTTTTAACTGCACCACGTCTCAAATAAGTTGGGACGGGGATCAGTGAAATGTAATAAACATCCAAATAAGATAAAACAACAAAAATTTCAAAATGAATTCTACTGACAGACAATGTGAGTGTCCAGGTATAAGACCATCACAGAGAGGCTGAGTCACTCAGAATTAAAGATGCAGAGGGAATAATTACCATAGTTATTACATAGACTACATTTTTAAATTATCTTTGATTTACCATGAGTGAGTGTATATAAGACATATTTTTGTCATTAAAATCATTGTATAGGTTCATGACATCATGATATATATTTTGGCTGTAGTCTCACTCTAGCACTCCAAGAATTACAGCTATTGAAAATTGACCATATTAAGAATGTTTAACATTCTCCTTTGCACCCGAGCTGACTTGAAATCGCCCCAGAAGACATGGGAAACTGTCCTTTGCTTACAGAAGTCAACAGAAGTTCCAGAAGTAAATTCTTTTACAAAATAATAGTCTTGCATATCCTGTGCTACAGTGAAAATGGACCATCCAACTTGTTATAGTGCTAACTTCAAAAGTCAGCTTCCATGATGGCATGGGGGTGCATTACTGCTTTGGTTAAGTTGTTCTCACTCATCTGTAGAGTTAAATACAGTGCAGAATGATATAAATGCGTTTTAAACAGCATGAAACCAGCGAAACCATCCCGCTCCACGCCAACGCCGCTCAGCGAAACCAGCCCCGCCTGCCGTTCCGGCCCTGCCCAGCCCAGTGAAGCCAGCCCGCTCCACGCCAGCGCCGCTCAGCGAAACCAGCCCCGCCCGCCCAGTGCAATCCGCCAGCCCCCCCCCATCTCCCAAAACAGAGACTGTCTGCCCCCTCCCCCCATTTAATAAAAATCTCAACTTAGTACTGCAATCTCTTGTCTTGTGCTTGTTTGGTGTCTGTGAGTTGCTCTTCAGGGGTAAAACTAAGGTTTATCGTGTCGGCGACTAGCGCCTCACGACCTGCGACAATATCACACTGGAAACCCAATTTGACTCATATATGGTAAATCACAAATAGGAATCCCCTTTGATAAATTGATTTTGTCCATGGGACATGAATTACCCAATGAATGATAATAAGCCTATTTGTGTTTTAAAAAGCCACCTTTTAAATCTTGTTCCTCTTTCACAAAGGTGAAGACAGATCAGTGGTCGTCTGGGGACACCAGAAATGCTATTTGCAAAAACAAGACTTCCAAATATTAAAAGGTCATCTCAAATGAACTAGGTATAGCTCATTTCAATGCTGAGTTATGTTATTCGGAAATTTGCCAAACACGGAGCTAAAGAACCTTCTCATATGCGGGGGGTAAGAGAAAAAATTATGATGGAAGTCTGCGGATGTTGATGCAAATAGTACAAAAGAAAAATCACCAGGTCTAACATCTAGACCTGAAGGTCAACTTGGAACAGTTTTGGGTAGTTGTTTCAACAAGCACCACATGTTTAACATTACAAAGCAGAGCTAGCCAGGCCACGCCCTACTAGTTAGGCCAGGAGCAATACAAATATCGTTTCTGAGCCCCGGAGAAAACTCCACCCACTGTGAGGAAGCAATCAACTTTGAGCAGCTCCAACGGCCCTGGGTAAAGTTCACGTTCAAGGCAGCGACGTTAGCAGAGACGTTCTATTGGGACTAAAAAAATAGTCAAGATCGTGATGAAGCAGTGCTGCTTTTGCTAGCCAGCGTGCATGCACACTTTGCCAGTTTGATGTATTCTGGTTAGAATTTTCTAACCACAATGCATCAAACTGGCAAAGTGCGCATGCGCACTGCATGGCAAAAGCAGCACTACTTCATCACGAACGTGCCCAATGTTTGGTCAATACTTAGTCTTCGGCACAGCCCTTTCTGGCCTTGACATGTAGCAAACCAAGGGAGGCGGGTTAAACAGACCGTTGGAAAATGTTATTAGTTATCTTCTTATTTCTTTCTTCCCCCGCCTCCCTTACGTCCGTCAATTCGATTGGGGAGAAAAAAATGTGCTGTAGCACGCAGAAGGTGTTACTACGCCTGACTTTGTAGTACACTTTCCACAGCATAGAAAAAGACACGTTTGAGTTTGCGCAGCGTAACTGAACTTTGTTTCATGCCACTGGTCATATAAACCTTTGTAAACAGGAAAAATGTGGAAGACTGGGCGGTCGCACAACACTCTGCGAGGTACGCATCATCTCGTCTCACTTCTGAGAAGAACACAATTCATTGTTAAAGTATGATGGTCTGTTCCTTTAACAAATGTCATATAAGTGAAGACCTGATGTTTGTGTAAGACAACACAGACAAAACACAGTTTAAGGGTCAGATGAAGCAATAGTAGAGTTTGTCGGTAGTGCACACAAACAGCATGTTTGCGTAATCTGCAAGTCTTGTAAAATCCAAGTAAAATAGGAGAATACATAGGATTTTCCGTCGATGTGTTTGCATTAACTGGCGGCTTGCATTAACTTGGCGGTTTCCACAACAGTACACCAACATAAGTATTTTCACTGTAATTTACGGTGTCACAATTGTAATAATTATTCCATTGTACTCAGTAAAACATTGTCCCAATGTGTAATAGTCATTTTCTCCATGAAACGCACATGAAAAAATTGAGTTTGTTTGTGAAGAAGCAGTGATGCTTTTGCTATGCAGAGTGCATGCACACTTTGCCAGTCAATGGCATCAAAATGGCAAAGTATGCATGCGGGCTGCACAGCAAAAGCATCACTGCTTAATCATGAACGAACCCAATTGTCAACCTAATGCATGGACGTTGTAAAGGAATTGTGAGGGTCGTGCAACACCGTTGTCCTTTTTAAATTGTTGCGCGAGTAATTACAAGCAATATCATTGGTTTAACCATAGATAGGCTGGTTTGTGCATGCTATGGGTATCATTCTGTGATTGTAGAAGGGGTGTCTCAATTCATAGGGGTTGCGTTTCAAGCGTTACCTTTCTAATTTCTACCCCTACCCCTACGCCTTCCCCTTCTCCCCCGTTTAAAGGGACGAGGGCCAAGGGGCCAAGGGGAAGGCGTAGGGGCAGGGGTAGCGCTTGAAACGCAAGGCTTACGAGGGCCAAGGGGAAGGCGTAGGGGTAGAAATTAGAAATGGGATTCGCCCTAAGTTTTGCAGCTAAAAATTTCTATTTCTGGAAATACTAAATAGCGGACAATGGAGATCAGATCAGCCATTTAATTCCGTCCTGTGATCACTTGTGGCTTGATGATAATGCTGAAGGAGGTAGGCCTGCAAACTGCTATAATAAGCTTAAAAGAAGTTTATTATTTAAAAAACAATGTTTCGATCACCCTGGATCTTCATCAGGCATATGGGTAACAGGAAGAAGCTGTGACCTATATCACATGACCAGTCATTTATCTACATCTAAATAAAAAAATGTTTGTATATAGCACCATATAGTTAAAACAGTAAGTGGTCATTAAAACAATGACCATTATCCAACAGCAGTTACAACACCAAGTTTTGGTATACACTGCACAAAGATCACAAGATGCTTGCTGTCCAGAAGTCTTGGGACATAAGTTAACCCCTCACTTCACTCAGGAGGACTTCTTTGTTTCCCTGCCAACTTGTATAAACATAGCCTTTGTCTATCAGGGGGGAGTCTGCCATAATAAATGATCAATTGTGACATTGTTGAGGTATGTATCACACTGGCAACTACACAGCAGGTAGGCTATTCGTTCTTCTATGACGAGGGCTGGACGTTCAGTCTGTACTCGAAGAGGGAGAAGTTTAAAATTCTTGCGAAAAACTCCGGAATGACAAACTGTCTCATTTTCTGATACCCAACGCGCTCATACAGATGCTGAGCGTCCGTTGCAACCACAGAGGTGTGTAGCATCACACCCTGATAGCCGCGGGTGCGCGTAAACTCCGCGACTGTGTGGCACAACGCCTTGGCGATGCCCTGTCCACGGTGAGAGCGAATCACGTACATGCGCTTCAGCTCCAAGCACTCGGGTTGCTTTTCAGCCGGCAAACACGCAACCGTGGCCACAACGCGCCCGTCAATTTCCCCCACCCAAAAGCAGGAGTTTGGGGTGGTGAGGTAGGTCTCCCGAATCTTGGACATGTCCCCTTTCATGGACTCGTCGATGTAGCTGTTGAAGATGTAGGAGACCATCTGCCGAGCCCCAGCGAGGAGCAGCGTCACGGCGAGGATGGGCAGGAGGAAGGATTTTGACGTGGCCATCAATGTGCAGAACAAACAAACGCATAGCATCTGCATCAGGGGCTGCTTGAGCACGTGCATGAATGAAGCAGGAATGTGCTCAGTCATGCCCATTGTGAAAATCTCCTTCACCACCTTGTCATCATCTTCCTCATAGCGCCGTATCTTCAAATCAGTCATGGCACTTGTTTTCTGGAGGGGGAGAAAATAAGCAGATAGTTATCTGGGCACAGGTAGCAAAGCACAGTCGGCAGATTCTGGTTGAATGTACGTCGCTCGGCTAGATCACTGGTTATCGTGACTGGGCCAACACTTCTAAGAACACTGGGCCATCGATGAAAATAACCGTCGGTTCATGCAGTAACTGAGCCAACACTAAACTGGGCCATTATTGGGCCGGGGACCAAGCCAAAATTGGGCCAATTGTCAGACACGCGCGAAAAAGAAGCGGGCCAACAACAGGCGCGGAGTGGCCATCAGGAGATCGGGGACTTGTCCCGGTGGGCCGCGGCCGTGAAATGTAATATTGCGGCCGCTTAGAGTTCTCAGCCGGCCCTGAAGTTTTGAAAATGTACTGCTGAGTGCTGACTTCCTACTTTCACCATCTCATTGCAGAATAACTACTGACTAGCCAGTATTTATACCGTGTACCAGACGGCAATACCTCACTGATGGTGTCAAACCGTAAATTGGCCACACCCCTTCTCTACTGATAATTTTCATACACCGTAGATCGCGGAAGTTTACTAGATCTTAGTAACACAGTTTTGTTTTCAGTATTTGAAGAACCTGTGATATTTAGATTGGTTACCAAAGGATGGAAATATTAATAAGTTATGATTTATTTTCCGATTTCCACATGACTGTTACAGTTTACAATCTGCCTGTCCAGATTCACTTGCTCTGTGGTTATTGACTTGGGTTACGAACAGACTCCACCAAGTGGTAAGGAAGAGAACTGCAGCTAACAGAAGCAGTGGGTTTTGTTTAGAACTACCGGTATATCTCCTTATAGTCGAAATAATATTATTATCATACATATATTTATATGTGGCACATTTAGAATGTAGCCTATGTAATGTCTGAAGAAATGGAACAAAATAATTACCACACAAGATTCTGATGTGACCAGTGCTGGGTGTGTAGGCTAAACTGTGGATTAAAGTGGAGTGATTGCAAGAAACAAAGACATTTGCTGCGACGAAGACAGCGTTAAAAGGTAGGCCTACACCGTTTGGTTATATATTTTGTTGACTTATGGTTGTGCTTTGAAGTAGCTAGGTTTGGCTTATTTGCTGCATGGTGGGTTTATTGCACAATGTAGACAGACTTTTTGTAAGCTATAGCCTACTCTTCTAAAAATCCCCACACTCAAAACTTTGTGCCCGTGCTCATCCTGTCTTCCTTAAACTATATTTCAATAGGCCTACAAACTGTCAAAATGACAGTGGACTGCACATTTGCATGGAACAGTAGTGTGATGTAGCCTAACCTGCAACTAGTTTGATGAATGCTTTGGACTGTGATGATGGCTGCAGTGGTGTAGTCTACTTTTTGAAGTGGGTATACTGTATATTTGAACATTTTTTGATGTGGGTATACTGCATATTTGTGCTATTCTAAATAATGGATCAATCAATTTTAAGTGAGTAGGCCTATACTGTAATCCCTGAAATTTTGAAATGGGTGCATATACCTGCGTTTTACGTAGACTACACCACTGGCTGTGCATTTCATCAAGGTAGGCTACAATTCTCCACTTCAGGTTGACATTTTGACAACACTAATGTCCACATGTACTACGACTGCAGATTTCGTGGTTTTTGTCTTTTTGGTTAGGAAACCATGTTGTTCGCTTTGTTTTTTTGTTTTTTTTAAAGGGCCGCCAAGGGGAAAATTGTCCCGGTGGGAAAAGACCTCCCACTCCGCCCCTGGTCAACAGTGAGCCAGATAAAATGTGCTATTACCACACACAAACAAAGCACTGTGCGTCCTCTAAACACATTCTTCAGAAATGTGTCGGCTAAATAAACAGCACGTTGCGTTTGTTTTCAAATAGTTTAGGAATTCAACAGGACCGTATCCACTTCTCTAACAACATTTTGTGAGGGTTTTTTGTGGCATTTTTACGCGCGCCACGGACGTAAACCCTGGACACTCCGAAGAACACGTGAGGTGCGTCCTCTAAACAAATTCTTCAGAAATGTGTCGGCTAAACAAACAGCACGTCGCGTTTGTTTTCAAATAGTTTAGGATCTCAACAGGACCGTATCCACTTCTCTCTCTCTATAACACTTTGTGAGGGTTTTTTTGTGTGGCATTTTGTGACATTTTACGCGCGCCTCGGACGGAAACTCTGGACACTCCCGGGTAAGAAGAACAAATGATGGGTCATTGTTGATGCGTAGACGAAACCAAAGAAACCCCCAGCTGTTATAATAAGAGTGTAATTACACCTGTGAGGGTACCACATAAGATTGTGAAAATATAATAGCCTAGTGGTAGTAGCCGGATCTTCAGACTTCATGGGTCATCGCACAAGGGTGTCAAAATGCATGCTTAACTTTAAACTATTGGATACTCTTTATTTCATACCACAAAAGGACATTGTGTCTATAGGCCATTCTTCATCTGATGTCGTTTTGCCTCCTTTACCTAGTGCACCTAATAATGGTGTTCCGGTGCAAACGGTAGCCTATGTTAGAGGACACCGTTAGCATTCACGGCTAGTATTATGCCATTCGATAACCTTAGAAGTATTTAGCACATATAATTAAATGTAGAGACAGGGTAACCAACCTCTTCCACAAAGGAGAAAGTCTGAGAAGAAACTCTATTCTTCAATGTGCTTGGCTTCCAAGAAGTAGCTTACACGTTCCTCCGAAAGACTCACGATTAGTGTGTACTGAGTAGCAGTCGGCTGCAGGCTGAAGCTGGTTGGACGTCCCCAGGGACATTCCAAACGGCGGACGTCCCCAGGGACGTTCCAAACGGCGGCCATATTGATAAGGTCAAGGCTCTCGTCCAAGTTGATAGGGTTGATAGTGATAGCCATATTGATAGGGTCACCGGCACGAGCTCAGCCAGCCGAAGCAAGTAGCCGAAGCGGACAACAAACCTCGCAGACGAAATCACGGAAAATACAATGACAGTAAGTGAGAAATACACGTCCATGCTAACATGATATTTGTCATCAATGATGTTTTAATATTTTCGAACAGTGTTTTTTTGTGTATTGCACATCGATATCGATATTGTTCGGCTGTCTCCTTGCGTTCGTTTGTTTGCTGGTGGCATGTACTTGAATGTGCTAGCCAGCCAGCTGGTGGCATACTTGAATGTGCTAGCCAGCCAGCCTTACTGACAAACCGCGGTTATCTCAGCTTTAGTATTTCGGCAAATGGAAATAAACACTTTAATTAACAGTTCCATCGTGATCTAGCTGTATTCAAAGCTTTTTAAACCAAGAATGAGAGTGCCTTAGATTTGTTTCATTAAACACTAATGTATTACACCAATGTCAACGAAAGATCCGATGGACGTGGTCGTTGGTCGCATATGCACTATGTTGCTAAACGATAACACGTGGCTAACTATTTGGCACATAGTTTGATGGCTATTCTTCGAGGCCGTTTCAAAGTGAAGTGTTTGCCATGTGTTAGTTGGCTATTCTTGCACGGCGGAGTGTCTTTATCGCGTGCTTTTATGCCGACGACGACTGGCCCCTGGCTACTGCTGTGCTGGGAGTGTTATGTTCTAGATGGGGGGAGTTGTAAATAGGGGTGGGTGGGGGATGTATATTTCAGGGCAAATGTTCTGTTCTGTTGTCCCTTTTGTTTTGAAGAGCAGAGAGCACATCTGAGCAGAGATGTCAAAAGTAAAAGTACTTTTGTGGTGTAATTACAACACTTGCACATGGTAGGCCTATTACATAGCTGTTACAGCATTTACTCCATTGTAACTAATGGGATAGATGGACTGTACTAAAAAACACTGAAAACCTGATAAGGACCCACCATAAACTTGATCCAACCAGTGCACAGTTAGCTGATCGCCAGACAAGTACACAGATATACTGTGTTTATTCAGATACGTTACTTGTGTAGGAAGGAAACTTTGTTTCTTTTTTTTACTTTTACTTTTGACACCTCTGACTCTGAGTCACTTAATTCGTGCAGTATGAATGTTGTTTTACCTCTTTCAGGTCAAGTCTGCCTGGAGATACAGAGCCACAAGGCCGCAGGAGAAGATACCAGGTGAAATGAAAGATGTGAATACTTGTTAGTGATTTGATGTATTTGGATAAGGCTTTGTGATTTGGTTGCATGGCGGTCTGAAAGAGTCATGAGGCCTAAAGATAAGACACGGTTTTGCACATGGGTGAAAATGTATGAAAAGTAAAGTTTTAATCTAATGTCTTTTTAGGTAGATGATGATTACGAAGATGCAGAAGTCGGCACATCAGAAAAACAGCTTGACGTGTTGCTGCACTTCCTTTCACCTGTAACCAAACTGTCAATAAGTGGTTGATGCATGGTGTCACTAACTTGATATATTTGATTCTAGACACATCTGGAGGGTGGCCTGCATGATTAACATTTGTACACACATACAATCTCAATGTGGTTTTTTCTATAGCAGGATATGGATGCTCCATTTCAAAGTTGTGTGTTGCCGGTGGAGTGGATTGTGCTCTTGTGTGCAGGTGTGTGTTGGTGTTCCAAGCAGACGAGCAAGGCATGAGCATGAGGGCCATGGGCTAGACGTAAGGAAGCAGATGGGCAAGTCAAAGGCCATGAAGTAGGAACAATGGAGACCGTGGGCGAAGAGGAGGTGGCAAGATTATCGGAGTGACCCTATCAAGGCTCAAGATTATTCAAGCAACCCAACCTGCTTATTTTGAGATTTCATGTGCTAAGATTAATAAATCATCATTATTATACAAACAGTGTTCAACCTCTCCGTCTCAACTTCTTCCTAATGAACAATTCAAGTCTGCCTTATTAGTCAATGTCTTAACATGTGCTGGTCATATAAAGAAATGAATGCCTATACATATAGGCAAGACTGGGCAACAGAAAACTTGCACAGAGCAGGAACCAGCTAACAGGATTACCAACAGGATTGTAAAACAGTTAATAATTGTATGCTGCCGTTGGTGTAATAGTCATGATTTCATGAACCCAGTCATTCAAGTGTTATTGTGTAATAACTTAATACACAAGGACGATGAGACTCGGGTATAAATGTCACAGTTGATGTTTGCATTGTAACTATCAACTGATTGACCCACCCCAGACTTAAAACGCGGCCAACGTTCTAGTAGGCCTACACTCGGCGTAGGGTAGCCTACTAGTGCAACATCAATCACAAAGCACAAAACATTTCGAGTATCCTAATGTTTTATTGCATAAACATGTTATTATTCAGCTTTTAATGCCTTGTGCAGCGTGGAACCTCGAAGTAGATTAAACAATTCGAATGTGAAATCATGCCGCGAAGTTCAAATAAAAACAAAGATGGGCACATTACCACACTATTTGAATATGAACATGAAAAAGAACGAAAGTCTTGCACGCTTTTCGTTGACCTGCTACTAAAGTTTAGAAACATTAAATAAATAACCGGTATTTATTGTATTCCGGTAGCTTGAGGAATTCCTCAAACATTATATGAATTCAAATTTAAATGAATTTTACATTAAATTTTACGGTTTAAATATTTACGGTTACGTACGTAGCGCGAATTATACGGTAATATGGACGAGGCAAGTTACTTGGACGTGTGACGTAATCAGCTTGTTCGATGAACGTCCCTAGGGGCGTCCAACTCACAGATGAACGTCCCTAGGGACGTCCAACTGGCTTCGTGCCGCAGCGAACTGTACTTGTGTTGTTGCGGGACTTCCGCCTTGAATCACACCCCGCCTACTAGGGTGGGACTATAGGAAATTGGCCATTTGATTGGTTACTGAAATGGATATTGCTTTCCATTTCTTGGTTGTACTGCGAATAATTATAATAGAAGAAACAGATGATTCATTTTTGCAGTAGGCCTACTGTGCTACCTATTACTATTGGCACCCTTGAAATTCAAGCACATGATGGAACATATTTCCATAATATTTTCCATATTTCCACCATAATTTTCCTATAGATAGCTTGGGTGATACAAAATATATAAAAATGATTAACAACATTAAAAACTAAACTATGAGAGGGGAAAAAAGTGAAAAAGGTCATGCTCCCAGAGTCTATTGGCACCCTTGGAAACCTAATTTGATTCAAATGGGAATCACCTTTCATAAATTGATTTTGTCCATAAGCCCTACATGAATTAGCCAGTGAATGATGATATTTGTGTTTTAAAAAGCCAGCTTTTAGATATTTTTCCTCTTTCACAAAGTTGAAGACAGATGAGCTGCCTGGGGACACCAGAAATATTTGCAAAAACAAGACCTCCAAATAATAAAAGGTCATCTCTATAAAGAAACCCAGGTCAAAATCTTGAGGGGAATGCGGAATCTGTCATCAGGAGAAAGAGTCTTGTACCTGTTCAAGATGATGAACATATAGCAAAGGAAGAGTTGGGGGAAATACAGAGAAGTTCAAGAAGCTCGTTGATGAATACCAAAACCTTTGGAGGCAGCCATTGCTGTCTAAGGGCGTGCAACCAAATAGCACATGCCCCTTTTCTTGTTTTTCTTTGTGAAATTAGAAAATCCATTTGGAGAAAATATATTTTTCTATTCTAAATAAGTATATTTGGACCTTCAATTAAAAGATCCTGGTGGTAAAAGTATAGTTGCATTTATTTCTGGATATACTGCACATTTTATAGCCTAAATAAAATTAAGGGGTGCCAATACTAACAGGCAGTGCTGTATGTATCATGAGATGGGGTTACAATCATTAGAGTTGTGTGTGTGTCCTCTGACTGCCATGCCAATAAGCTGGCTCTTAGGGCTCTTAGGTGTAGCAGCCGCCAGGATAGGTAACCCTGCTGCAAGGGAACCCAGGGATGGGTGAAGCATTGATGATGGTGCACACTGGATGGGAGAAACATGATGGTTGCAGTTGTGTGAGGAACACCATGAGTGTGTGAAGCACAAGGGCGCACATCCTGAAGGGGAAGGCAGTCTGATCGTGTGACCATAACTATTGTGGGTATGCTCTGACTGTCACGAGCCTGGCGCTTTGGTATAGCCGTCGGAGGTTGGTACTGCAGAAGGTCTGGGTTTGAGTTCAGGCAGGGCAACTCGACTCCCCTCCACTACAATATATAATTATCATAGTGTTATATTCTCATCATGCCTTTGATTGACTGTTAAAATTACCACCCATACACAGTAGTGTTATAAGCTCAATACAGCAGTTATAACTAAGTTCCTCAGCAGAAAAGTCTGAGTTTTTTTTGTTTGTTTAAAAAAAATATATATGACAGCTTTTCTTAGGACTACATTCTGTGAAGGGCAATTCTGTTTTTTTTTCCATTTGCATCTGCTAGAGTAAAGATCCATTGTCACACTGCCAACTCAGTGAAGGAAGCAGACCTGGTGTGTGTGTGTTTGCACACACACACACACACACACACACACACACACACACACACACACACACACACACACACACACACACACACAATTTGTGTGTGTGTGTGTGTGTGTGTGTGTGTGTGTGTGTGTGTGTGTGTGTGTGTGTGTGTGTGTGTGTGTGTGTGTGTCTGCCCTATAACAGCAAGTGTGAGGTTTTTTTTTAATGCGCGGCTGTCTAATTAAAAACATTCCATTTTCTGTTCTTTTGATTTCCTTTCAAAGATTAGGCAACGTCTGTGTTTGTTCCTGCAAAAATCCCCTTTACAAGGTTACTTACATTAATGGTATTAACTCGGGCATTGAGCTCTCTGGACATCACTGTTTGCCAGTGGTCACAACATTAACAAATCTGATTGATTTGATTCCAACTATTCTGTCTGATTAGTGTGAAAAAATGAGCCTATAGGCCAGCGTATAGTAAGCCTACACACTACATGCCAAGTTTTTTTAGGCAGTTTCAATCAGCTTTTTCTGTTGGTTTGAGGTTTTTCACAATCTTATGTGGTACAAGATTTTCCCAAGTCCCGTTCACGGTTTTCCATGTCCAGAAAACAGTTTCCCCCAAGTCAAAGTCAATTTGAAGGAGCCTACGCTATGCCTTTTTCAGTTCTTTCCAGTCAGTCTCAGTTTCTCCTCATTAGAGGATGTCATGAAAGAGTTAAACCTCCCACTAGATGGCAGACTGACATGGCTAAGCTGCATGGATCAATGAGCTACTGAGCCGCTATTGGTCCAGACCAAATGAACTGAGAGAGAGAGAGGGAGAGAGAGAGAGAGAGAGAGAGAGAGAGAGAGAGAGAGAGAGAGAAAGAGAAAGAGAAAGAGAGCGAGAGCGAGAAAGAGAGATTGAGAGAGAGGCACATGTTGACACCAAGGAATTTGCACAAACACAGGGTCATTGTTTAGATCAAATACAGCAGAAACTTGGTTGCCACAAAAAGACAATACAGTGCATGGTTGGAAAAATAATTTACAGCACATTCTAAAGAAGGACACATAATTGAATATAAATATCCCTTTCCAGTGAAAAAAGACACAAATAAAATTGTGTTTTCTGTTTTTACATTGTGTGCACCCCTTCTCCGTTGATTAGTACACATCATTGTAGATACATTGTTCTTTGGCAGAATACAAATAGAAAAATGAACTTGAATCTACAGCTTTACTCTATGTTTTCCTCATTTTTCTATCTCTCAATCCCTCTTCTCTCTCTCTGACACACCATCCATCGATTATGTCCTCATTTCCTCTCACCCTGTCTCTGTATCTGCCTCTCTCTCCCTCTCCCATTCCATCCTCTGTCCGATACAATCCTAATTTGGAGAGTAGAAACATCACCATGAGTGTTAAATTCAGTTCTCTGAGTGTGGCATCAACATGGCGTATTTTACTGTGCACTAGCCCAGGCTGATGTCTCCAGCAAACATTGTGATGAGGAGGATGATGCTGAATCCGGAGAGCAGTCCAGCGTTTTGGATGAGGAAGAAGATGGCCTTCTCCGTGGCCGACCTTTGAGCGGCGTTCGTGATGTTGTTCATCTCAGGAAACTGCACAACACAAATACAAATGCAGAACAGAATAATTATGCTGGCTGTCTGCCATGCTCTGTACAGCCATCGTTAGATTACTATACATTTTGCAAAAACTATGCACACACATACAACAACACTAGCCTGATTATCATCGACTTTCAAATCTCTTCGAGACTTGGTCTGACCAAGAGCATAACAATTAACATTTCCTAACATCATTTCTCAAACGGCCTCCCTTGGTTTGCTAATGATTGTTTGCTTCCCAACAAAGTGGGAGGGGTTCCCGATTTTGCGGGAACTCAGAAAGTAGGTTACATTGCTCTTGACCTGACTGGTAGTAACGCTGAAGCTGTTGCGTCACTAGGAGGGCACGGCCTGGCTACGTCAACACCACTCATGAAAACACAGAAAACCATTTCCCGAAGACACATAGACGTTCTCAATGGATCACATGACCTACCATGTCAGCCAAGCCGAAAGAAGTGCATGTACCATGCGATGGCAAAGATGACACTGGCAGCAAAGTTGCTGCCCAGCATTTTGTAAAACTAAAAACTAAGACTAGCTAGTCTAAATCCCCAAGCCCACCTGATTGGCCAGGTTGGGATGCCTCCTATGAAATCATGTTCCAATCATCAGCCTGAAGGGATTGATGGACGATTTCCAAGAAAACATGTAGTTACTTAAGGACGTTTAGTTCAAACCTAAGGACGTTTAGTTCAAAATTAAGGACGTTTTGAAGGTCTTTTTGGTAGATGGAACATCCTCGACGAAACGGCCCATGCCATATACGAATGGTTTCAAGTTTTGAGGTAACGTCCCCTCTGAGAAATTCATTAGACAAAACGACCTGTCCCCCATCATGTCCAACACATCAGGCCCAGATGCAAAATGTAGGGAAGTGACATTTGAGCAGAAGTTTTCATAGGGATAGGACCAGCAGGCTAAATTGACCATTTTTCATCATTTTTACCTTCACATTAGCCTAATGTGAAGGTAAAAATGGCGAAAAATGGTCAAAGATTTTTTTTTAAATCATCAACAGATAAGATGCTGCATGACTCACCATGTCAGCCAAGGCGATGTAGAGGAACATGCCCCCTGCGATGGCGAAGATGGGGTTGGGCGCAAAGTTGCTGCCCAGGACGATGCCCAGGACCAGCCCTAGGTAGCAGCACATGGCAGACATCAGGTTGAAGAACACCGCCTGGGGTACAGACATGCCCGAGTTCAACAGGATCACAAAGTCACCTGGGGGATGGAGAGAGAGAGGGAGAGGGAGAGGGAGAGAAAGAGAGATCAAATGAGAAATGAAAAGACGATCAGCAGGGAGAGAAATGCCACATCGCACATGTGAACCATAATAAAACAACGTGTGCATCTGTCGGTGACCAGATTTAAGCAAACCTAAAGAACAGAAAGTGTGTGTGTGTGTGTGTGTGTGTGTGTGTGTGTGTGTGTGTGTGTGTGTGTGTGTGTGTGTGTGTGTGTGTGTGTGTGTGTGTGTGTGTGTGTGTGTGTGTAATGGTATAGGGCAGGGCTATTCAAATGGAGGCCCTGGGGCCAGATTTGGATGGCAAGGTTCCTCATAAGGTCCTAACAAAATGAAAACAAATACCTGTGGCCGTGCACAATTTGCGATCACTAACACTTCAAGTTGGGGATATCTCTACTATGCATTCACGAGAGTGAAATCTTATCTAAAACAGTGTCATAAATAGACCATCCTAAGGCTACTAAGAATAGAGAAGCGAATATCTGCTCTGTCTGGAAAGCTATCCGATTGTTTTGCATCCTAACCTCAGACACCGTGCTGCTCACAGATTCTATGTTCGGCTCCTTCACTGGAGGGAATTTGAAAAACTGGCCCTTGGTGACTTTTAATTGAACACCCCTGATATAGGGGGTCAAGGGCTTCCAAAGGGCCCAGAGCCATCTATGGTATGGTTGGTATGAAGGCACAAAATTATATTTCCTCTCAGAAAATGTCCACAATGTACAGGGCCACTCCCTGTGTGTGTTAATGTGTGTGGCAAAAATGTGGGCACACATTGGGAACAGATGTCCCCCACTAAGAAGAAAAATGTGTGTTGTGTTTAGCATTTTTCAGTTATATAAGAGTCAATAAGGACAGGAATGAAAGGGTGTGTGTGTGTGTGTGTGTGTGTGTGTGTGTGTGTGTGTGTGCGTGCGTGTGTGTGAACATTCCCTCCTAACTCACCCAGCTCGTGAGGGAACTCCTCGCAGACGATGGCTATGGAGGTGCTGAACCCGGTGAGGATGGACACGGTGAAGGAGGCGCCAATGGCAAGGCCGTCTATGAAGTTATGCAGCGCGTCGCTCAGTGTGATCATCCAGGCCACCGTCTTGATGTTGGAGATCCGCTCGCCCCGCAGCCAATGACAGAACACCACTCTTTCCTTCAGTAAAACACAGACAGACAGATAATCAGACTTAACACTCACAGATCACAATTAACGTGAGATGAGATGAAACCATGTTCTCGCTGCTCGTGAGAAAGGGGAGAGCGGTACGTATTAGTAGAGTAGTAGTGGACTATCATTTATTAATCTCGAGGGAAATGAAGGTGTCCAGTAGCATACGTACATGCATAAATACAGAATACACAAGACATTATACAAATAATTTCATACATTTAACCAAAGGCAGATCAAAGGTACACAGAGAGAGAGAGAGGGAGAAAGAGAGAGAGCTCTCAGAGCATAGAGCAGCCAAATAGTCAAAAAGTGTCAAAAAGGTGTCCAGGAGTGTCAAGTCACTGTGAATGGCCCAGACGGAACAAAAGAGCGAACTGTATTCCTGTCGCTCAGTACAGTAATTAGAATTGAGGAGGAGGGGGGTGGGTAGTGACATTTATACAGTATGTGTCACGTATTTCGTGTGGACATGGGGTGGTACTGTATGCATATGCAATACATGTTCTTGAAATGCACTGTTGCTTGTGTAAAAATAATAACCCTTTTTTGGACAATAAATCCCATCTTTTTGAATTTCTCAATAGTGGATATGGAGTTAAAAATGTCTGTGATGTGGGCACACCGCTAGCAGTCTCCATCACCAGGCCTGAACTGAAGAAACATTTTGGATCGAAGGTGAAATATCTTCACATCCCAAAAAGAAAAAAAAAGGTCAAAAAGGTGTCGCTTAGCAACTGATGGGTTGCTGGTTCAAATCCCAGTCGTCCTGATTCCTGACTATGGGAAAGTGCTCTGGAGCAGCCAGCGACACAATGGAATCCATCCTGCTCTCAGTGTTCTGAATGGTGCCTTGCATGGCTGTGGGAGCGTTGGCAACCAGTGGGAGAATGTGAGCCATTCAATGTAAAGCACATTGGGTAATCTGTGGCGAGCATAGGAATGCTCCATATAAATGGACTCCATTAAGCGTTCATGTTGCTACATCAGACAATGACTATCCAGAGACAGCGACTCTGCACTCGATTTGTTAAACAAACCCAGCAGACCAAGTGTCCTGTGTTCCGTTTGCCAACTTTGTTGGCCTTCGGTGTTCCTCCGAGACAGTTGGATGTGTATTTGAGAAATAAGGTGCCCACAGGGCCGGATTAATGCACTAACCTGATATGGCTGCAGCCTAGGGGCCCTTGATTGGCCAAAAGTTGTTTTTTTTTTAAATGGCAAAATTGTGACAATGTGATACTAGAAAATGAATTTGTTGTGTTGGGTACAGTTGGTAGACATGTTATCCTTAATTCCTACATTGTAATTGTGATAGTGTCTATGACAATATGTCGTGAAAATTGCCTTCTGCGGGGGCCCACAGCAACCTGTAGGGGGCCAACTGGTTATCTTGATCTGGTACTGGGTGTCCACTTCAGACAAAATGACTCGGTAACCAGCACCGATGGAAGATAGAATGCTATTTTGTTAGCTTGTCTCAGCATGGGGTTGTCTTTTGTAGCCTGGGATGTCTGGCAGGTCACTCACTGATTCAGGGGTCTTTGGCTGAAACCTGTTTTTCCTCTTTGCTGTGTAGCTTCTTTCAGCCATTCTGAGTGGCCTTTCACATCTCTGGTCCACTGGATAATCATGGCTCTGTCCTATCATCTGAAGACATCCCCCTTGACCCAACAGAATTTTTTTTCTTTAATCTATGACTCATTGTGATTACAGGTAGACTGATAACAGGTGATGTTAGCACTTACACAAATTGAGAGAAAAGAGGAGTGCACATCAAAAACCCAATAAGCATCTGTGCGACACAAAAGTGCAGTAATTATTTATAAGAAGTGGTCCCAAACGGTCCACACTATTTTACTTAAAAAAAGAACCAAGAACCAAGCTCATGGTTTAACTTTCTCAGCTAATTCTTAAACATGGTGCACATTCATGGGACATATACACAGTATTTGCACTCTAGGTCTAGCACTACATTCGAAAGCAAAGAAAAGATCTCAGTTGTATGTCCACAAAAAGATTTCTGCCAGATTAGGCCAGGATTTAAAACAAATCGGATTTGAGTAGTTACTTCATTCCTGTAAAGTGGATATAGACTTTACACCCACAAAATGGTTATAAATATGAACACCAGTACAGAGTTATTTTCTATTTGTCATATTACTTAGAGTACTGAAGATCTGAAGCAATGTATTTGTGTAGTTTGGCAGCAAGGGTGAATCCCTGCACAAACAGTGAGCATTCTTGCCCCCTCTCTTTAGATACACACTATTGATACGGCTGTTCACCAGACTGGGGGAAACAAAGGAGCTCTATACAGAAAAGAGAGGAGAGAGAGGAGAGAGAGAGAGAGAGGGAGAGAGAGAGAGAGAGAGAGAGAGAGAGAGAGAGAGAGAGAGAGAGAGACAGACAGACAGACAGAGAAAGAGAGAGAGAGAGAAAGAGAGAGAAAGAGAGAGTTTTAGGGTTTGTTTAACGTATTACAAAATCAGTGGTCTCAGACACAGAAGTCACGGTATCCACAATTCCTGCGCAGTGAAGCAGGACACCCAGACACCTAATCTCGATTGACGCATTACCTGGCTGAATGAAGGTTAAATGAACCACATACTCCTTGATAACCGCTCAGTGGCCTAAGGTGCCATACCATAAATGCGGGAAATGGAACGCGGTTTTCAAGTCCGGGCCAAGGTCATTTCCCCAATTCATCCTCATTTCTCTATCAAGATCAAGAAGATCGTGATTATTCATATTCTCCCCAAGGGAATTTTGTCTGGGACATAAACATACAGTAGCTGCCACATAAAACACAACATGTGATGCCACAAAAAATACCAGACATTAAGTGCCATCATAGAGATGCATAAAGTGCGTACTTAAAGTGCACACCTAATGTGACCTCATACATACCTGTATAGCATTAAAAGGCTGGTAGTTTGTTAAAGACGTGTGTTCAATAAGTTCACAGATATTGGAATAAAAGAGAACTTATACCTGTTAATATCTTTTTTTTTGCTTTTAACTGGGATACTACATATGACCTGCCATCCCATTACATTCCTGTCAATCTCTCAAATTGGCCTGAACGGCCTAAAAATACCTTAGCCAAACATCAGTGCATGAGTCACTCGAGCAGTGCTGGTTGCGATGTACCATGAGAATAGGTGTGTGCATGATTTTAAACTTTACTACCATAAAAGCAGATATAGGTTGGAATATGTATAGAAGCACTGTTAACCATTAACAACATTGAATAGTGTCACTGATAATAAATGATCAATACTAAGTTCAACTTCAAAGAACATTTCTTCTCTTTCCAGGAGGAGTGTGTGTGTGCTTTCATGTTTTTGCAAGACTTATATGTGCGAGACTGTGAGTGAGTGTGTGTGTGTGTGTGTGGGGGGGTGGGGAGAGAGAGAGAGGAGAGAGCGAGAGAGAGAGAGGAGAGAGAGAGAGAGAGAGAGAGTGAGAGAGAGAGAGAGATTGACTTGGAGCTGTCCAATATGTCTATAAATACTCAAGACATCATTCAGATTGTGTGTGTGTGTGTGTGTGTGCATCATTAAGTGTGCATGTGTGCATCTTTTAGTGTGTGTGTGTGAGCATCATTAAGTGTGTGCGTTTGTGTGTGCGTTTGTGTGTGTGGGCATCATTAAGTGTGCATGTATGCATCTTTTAGTGTGTGTGTGAGCATCATTAAGTGTGTGCATTTGTGTGTGCGTTTGTGTGTGTGTGCATCACTTGGTGTCTGTGTGTGTGTGTGTGTGTCACCTGTTGTGTGTCGGGGGCTGCTGCGTGGCCGTTGGTCATGTCGTTGTTGATGAGGTTGGCCACGCTGGTGCTGACGCCGCTGCTGACCGTGTTGGAGTTGGAGTGGAGATTATTCAGGCTGACGCTGCTGCTGAAGCTGGTGATGGTCACCATGTCTGTCTTCTCTTCCCCACCTCCATCTCCATCTCCATCTCCACCGCCACCCCCATCGTGCTGCTGATGCTGCTGGGATGGTGGAGGAAGGCCGTGACTGTGCCCATGCTGCAAGACCACACAGATACACACGAGCACACATACATGCATAAAGACAGACAGACAGACAGACAGACACATGCGCACGCATGCACACACACACATATTGATTTCTTTATTCCAGTTACTTAAGTTGTGATAGGCCACCGCTCATCTGTTTAGAAGGTGCAGGATTCAGTAAAAATTTCTGTATAAAAAGAAGACAATCCAAACACTTCAGGTCTATTTATTGTGCAAAGAAGCTTTACTTGACTTGCAAGCTTTTGGTCCTTAGACCTTCATCAGGCCTTCATTAGAGTCCACTAATCACATTTCCATGATTGACAGCGTTAAAATCGTTCTATTTCCCAGAGGTTATAATAATACTTCGACACAGTTCATCTCCTGTCTCACATCTCATTATCTGAGTCATGACTCATGCCTGGCTCATGTACTGTGTCAGCAAACAGAGGATAATCTTGCCATACACAAAAACATTTTTTAAAAAATAGTAACCTACTAAAATACTAAAAACAAGCTGATAAGAGCAGATAGGCCGATGGCAGATGGTAATAAATGAATATATATATACTGTATACTGAGGGAGAGAGAAACATCCACACACAGAGACCAAGAGATATAAAAAGAAACCAACCAAGGGGTGGTGGAGGTGGGCCAAGAAAGAAAGAAAGAAAGAAAGAAAGAGCAAAATATTTCACTCACCTCGTGGTCTAGTTTTAGTGCCATTTTCAGGACCCGCTCTGTGAAGAAGAGGATGTAGAATCCTCCAAATATCCCGATGGCTTTGAGGATGTAGTTATCAGCTTTGGGGTCAAAGCCAAGGGCCTTTTCGAACATCAGGAAAATAAAATATAAGTAAAATGACTGTGTATTCCTGCGTTCATGATCATCTTTTACATTATTTTTTGTCAATATTGTGCAAGAGTTTTCTTCATATGTAGACAATAGTTGCTACGGTGCATGAAAAAGATCTGGTGTCATGTCCAAGGTAAAGCAACAAAGAAATTATTTGTTAAAATTTTTGTTCACATAAATGTGAATATGCCATATCCATTCAAACAGTATTTTATAACAATGTTGGTATCGTACTACACTATAATATTAAACACACAATGACATAGTATGTCCAGACCTCAGGTATGAGCTGCAGCACTGCGTTGGAGAAGAGCGTGCCGATGGCCAGGCCGATGAAGTAAGTGAGCACTTTGGGGAAGTAGGGCTTGTCTGTGAAGGGCACCAGGAACAGGCCTAGCAGAGCTGCCAAGTTGATCAGTGTCACGGACAGAAACCCATAGCCCCACACTGTCCAGGAAAATCACACAAAAGAAGAAACACATACACATGCACACACACACACACACAATGGTAGGATTCTGTGTAACGTGCACATAAATCTGCAAGGACAAAATGCACACAAGCTCTGACTGAGTCTCCATTCTCTTGTGCTACTCTCAACAGACCCAGGCTGAGTAGGTTTAAAAAACAAAATAACAAATGGTGACCTTCAGCTGCAAAATGGAAAGAATGAAATGAAAAGACGTCTGACTTCATACTTCAAACATCCAGCAAGGTAGGTGAAAGGTCAGGTCAACATGACTGGCTAGCGTTTGATAAGGTGTTCATTAGATGCTGTTGAATGACTCAAAGTAGACAACCATAAAGTCTTGATTACTGTGTAGATCAGTGTTTCTCAACCTTTTTTTAGGTAAGGCACCCTTTCAATTCATGAAAAATTTCAAGGCACCCCAAACCAACAAGCCGTAACATGGCACCGCATCCGATACCACAAAAGCTTACAAAAGTAACACATTTGGAGACGTCACACGACCTACGTTCGAAGTTACAGCTGACTGGGGCGACCTATATTTACTTTATTGTGCGTAAATGGCAGATGAAAGATTCCACTGACTAGCATTAACTTATCAATTTAGACAAATACGTATTATATTACATACGTTTCCGCGGCACCCTTGAGGGGGGAGCGCGGCACCCCAGGGTGCCCCGGCACCCCTGTTGAGAAACACTGGTGTAGATGTTACTGCTGCCCCATGATAGCGACTCCCATTTTTAGACCCATGTGTTCTCGAGCTGAAGCAACACTACCTGGGGGAGTTTAAATATTGCACCAAATTCCACAGATAACCAGAGTCAGCCACAAGCACAGTCGAAATACTGAATCAACTTTAGAGTCACATAGTAGAGATGGGATACTGAAAGGGCCAGAAGCAGACTGGAGGACCATTATAGGGGGCTGGGCTTTCTCTTTGTACGTTGCTGCTCTCCGTCTGTGGAATGCCCTCCCTGGTACATTCAGGGCACCACAATTCAAAGTGAGCTAGGCACTTAAAGCACTGAACTTTTCATTACTTTTTAGGGTTTTTTTTTGTTCCCTGTGTCGCCCTCTCTAAATCCCAGTTTAAGTGTGTTTCTGGTCTACTGAAATGAATAGACTTTTCCTTAAAGCACATAACTATGAAGGTCCAGAAGTGTATAAAGTAAAGTAGGCCGACTATTACAATTATTACAATGTAACATCATGCAAATAGTCGTGTAATTACATCTGTGACCATTACTTCTATTTTCTACATCTCTGTCAGGTCTGTGACGTTATAGTTGTTCTGGCCTCACCCTCAGAGCTCAGAGGCTTGTTGTCTCCGGGGCCGACATAAGGGCATGCCGGGAGCAGTACCTGGGTCAGGAAGGCCGGACACATGACCTCCAGCTGAGACAAGGTCAGCTCTGACACGTTCCCCAGACCATGCCACTCAAGCAGCTCTTCTGGAGACATGCACTAGCAGTACACATACAGCAGGTACACAGGTAGACGCCCGAACACACACACACACACACACACACACACACACACAAGATAGTGTATCAGTTGGAGACTCATGATGAATGATGTCATAAATATGGCACAGCTAGGTCAGGATAACCCAGTTTTAGATTATATTTGTCGGTTATACAGTGTTGAATTATATAGGCCTACGGATGAGGTTACAAACCATGTAATCTAAATTGATTTGATTAATACATTTTGGTTGAATTAAAATATTGATTTAACAGCACAGTAATTTGGAATATGATGTAAGGAACAAGTAGGCTACAAATACAGCAATTCCAATACAATATTAGTTTAAAAAATACCTCTGAGTTTTGAAATGGATTATCCTCATTGTCAATAGACGGCGGTCGCCTGGTCGTGATCAAGTTCAAAAAGTTTCTCATATCGTCCGTGGACAAAGATGCATTCTTACCATAAAAGCGCAGCAAATCTTTAAGAAAATGACTTTGGGGCGTTGCGTCCGCATAATATTGGTTAGCTAGAAAATAGAAAAAAATCACGCCGAGTACAGCAGCCATACTGAGATGCCCAAAAAAGTGCAGTCCAAGTATAACGGAAAGATTTACAGTTGCGTCCCGGGGGAACGGAGGTACGCTAATGCCATGCAACTAGGGCATCCGGGATCCCCGTGCGCGCGAAGTAAATAAACAGCGAACACTAACCTACAAAATGCATTGCGGAATAGAAAGGGGCAGAAGACTGTTTCAGGGACTATCATCAGTCGTAAATAACTTCTAATGGACGTGGTATCAGCACTGCGGAGATTAAAAGGCGCGCAGGCGGTTCAAAGATCAGCTCGCGCTTTTGGTGAGTGCCCCAGCTCCCTGCTCGCGGTTACTCGATTTCTCGGCCTGAATGGTGTCTTTGTGCGCGCCTCCCTTTACACTTTGCGACAGCCGAGCTTGCAGCATTTCCAGTCTACTTTCACGAGACAAGTGACAAAAGCTCGTTTCCATACCACAACAGAAGTGGTCCTATTTTGTAGCCCGTAAACAGCGTATGATTTTCATAGTCATAAAAACACAATCAAGAAGTTGTCAGTTTTGGCATGTATTGCCGCCCAGTGGCTACTCTGTACTGAGGACCTCCCTGAACACCTGTTGACCATCAAGCCTGCCATTGTAATGCATGTACTACATACATTTAGTAGTCTTAATGCTGTATCAACATACACTTCTCCAGAAATAAAGGGAACACCAAAACAACGCAATGCAATTCCAAGTCAGTCATACTGTACATACTTCTGTGATACCTACAGTTAGGAAGAGTCATGCAGACGGTGCCCTCAGTCCATTTCGTCTTGTCCATTCGTTCTGGCTGATTATTTCGCCATGTGAATTTGGATAGTTTCACCCAACGGTAGGTAGCCTACCACGAGGCTGTTTGTCTATCATAAGCCACTGAATTTTCTCAGGTAGTGCTACTCATCCAAGACAACACATCAATGTGTGCTCCGGCACAAAGGTTTGCTGTGTCCCCCCCAACACAGTCTCCAGAGCATGGAGGAGATGCCAGGAGACCGTGCTGTGGTGTCCTCCATGTTCCCTGGTGTACTGGCATGTCTCCTTGTATCTCCTCCATGCGCTGGACACTGTGCTGGGGGACATACCAACCCTTCTTGCCACAGCACACATTGATGTGGCGATCATTGGGTGATAAGACACCGCTTCATGGTACCTCCAGGGTTGGCACACTGACAAAATGCATGACTTCAAAGAATCATTCCAGAAAGGATGAAAACATAGAAATGGCCATGTTGTGACCAATACCTGCAGAATAGTTCTGTTTTTGGGGCATGCTTTGGTTATTCCATTTAATTTGTACCCATTGCCTTTTAAATTTTCAGCACAGTAGGCAAAATGGACTCACAATGAGTATTGATTCATAACTGGACAGGCTGGTGTCACAGAATGTATTTACCGGTATGTATGTATTTAACATTTTCTAAGCTCATTTTATGCATCTTATTAGTCAATGCTGCTAGTGCTGCAACTGTACACTGTATGCAGATGTTTTTCATTATGTCTATTGGAATGCATCTATGTTCTACTACTAATATGATTTATTTGCTTTATTTATCTAGCTATTTTTATTCTAACCAGCCTCTGTACAGCACTTTGGTCAGTTTTGTACTGTTTTAAATGTGCTTTAGAAATAAAACTTCCTTATTTTTATTTAAATATGTATGATTGACCTGTAGTTGCATTGCATTGTTTTAGTGTTCCCTTTATTTTTGAGACAGTGTATTACGTGTCTGAAATTATGGTAATGCTGAGAAATGTGGGATTTTAACCATAGTGTATTTATTTAAAAAACAAAAAAATGTAATTTATTTTAAAAATCAACAAACATTCAATAAACATCTCGGAGTGATGTGATGTGGAGTTTTTTGGACAGTTCCTCAACAGTAGTCG
Organism: Engraulis encrasicolus; assembly: GCF_034702125.1. Taxonomy (NCBI): domain Eukaryota; kingdom Metazoa; phylum Chordata; class Actinopteri; order Clupeiformes; family Engraulidae; genus Engraulis; species Engraulis encrasicolus. Next base: position 7,904,216 of record NC_085875.1, on the reverse strand, counting down.
GTCTCCAGGGCGAAAAGTGCACTGTGCGTTTCCGTGACAACAGCAGGAAGCCATTGGATTCGAAGCGGCCCGCCACATCCTCAACATCCAACCACACGAACACGGCGACCGCGTCACAGTGAAGGGTGAAGGCAAACATGTCTCCGTCCTGCTCCACTGAAGCCTGGACAAACGAGAGCAGACATTTTGATCAGTGATACTTCTGAAATACTTTTTAAAATAGAATTTCATTTCAAAAGAAAATCAAGAAATGAGTGATATCGTTTTTTGTTGCGAGTAGTGGTAGCATCGGGTTCACCTACCAATATTCTGAAACTTTAGAATTAGTTTATCTATCTGTTAGCACTAACAAGTTGGCCTTAATACCAACTCGCTGTGTGTGTGTGTGTGTGTGTGTGTGTGTTATCCCTTACCTTGATGTTGGGTGGCTGCAGCCCAGCTTCCTTTGGTGATGTGAGGAACAGGTATCCCGTGGGGCCGTGCTGATTGGTGGAGTTAGCGGCATCCCAGAGGTCAAAGGTTACCAGGCATGAGCGGCGGTCACATTTCCCACAATCCCTTAGCAGGTCGGGAACAGACTGCTGCAGCAGGGGAGTGGCTCCACCGCCCTTCAGTACACTCTGGCTTTTAGACGATAGGCTGCACACAGGATCCAGCCTACTCCAGTCATAGACTGTAACCTGTGCGCGTGCACACAAACACACACACACACACACACACACACACACACACACACACACACACACAAGAAAAGCACAGAAGTCAATATATATACCAGAGACAAACAAACAGTGTGGCTACATGCAAAATCACTGCCTTTAATCAGAATGATCTGCCCACGCATAACGGACGCCAACTAGCAGAGGTCAGGGGGTAGAACGCTAGTAAACCTCCCTCCTGAAGCCCCATACAGTATCGTAGCTCTGAGCTATCGATCAGAACCTTAAGGTCAACGGTTTTGTGCTGTGCGAACCATGTCCAAAACTGGAGCGTTTAATGGCAGGTCACGCGTTTGAGCCCAGAGTGGCGAACTAGCGCCGATGACCTCAGCTACACATGCAACCACACTAACTGATTCCACATTTTTCCAATGTTATGCTACAGCTCCAAACAAAGCTGAAGGATCTTTTCATAACACTGTAATAAGTGCTGTATCATACAACTGTTAGAACTATTCAATTATATGTTTCAACTGTATTATTGTCTAAAGTCATGCATACTTTGGAGGGGACATGGTGTGAGATGCGTCCTCACCTTGACAGTGATGTTGAGGTCCATGCTTAGATCATTCACTCCATAGATCCTCATAGTGCCGTTGTCTTCGAAGCCCACCGCCAGGACCGGGGAGAAGAAGTCTACAGCCATGTGATGCAGCATCTTCCACTTACCACCAAACTCTAGACACACACACACACACACAACACATATATAAAACATTTAACACCTGCTCCATCATGAATGGTGAATGTCACTAAGGTCCAGGATAGGCAGCACCTGAATCAGATATTTCACAATCAAGGCCCTGATTTTTTTTTTGCCCACCTCAGCAGACAGGTGCGTAGGAGATGGTCGGACCACGGATCACTCAACAAACATTTGAAAAAAAATAACTCCAGCACACTGACCATTTAGCTGTTTTCTTTAAGACAGGATGGGTCTTTCTCAAATGCAAGGCCAGTGTCCTTCCAAGTGTATCAGCCTAATTAGTCACGACCAGTGATTGGATACTTTTTGGTGAACTCTACAGAATATCCAATCACTGGGTATGACTAATAAAGGGTATCCAATCACTGGGCCTGACTAATTAGGCTGACACACTTGGAAGGACACTGGCCTTGCATTTGAGAAAGACAGGATGTTTCAATCCTAGACATTCAGGTAAACAATCAAGACCCTGCCATGGTGACTGGATACTGACCAACAGAGGACCAGGAGGGGCCCTGCCAAATGTCGTTGAGCTGCCAGTAGAGGGCGCCCATGGTGTTGCCCTCCCCGCTGATGATCTCAGAGCGACTACGGCGGTAGAACTCCGTCTGCATCTTCACACACTGGGCCTGCATCACCTGTCATGACAAGATGGTCACACAGGAGAATCAATGGTCATCCCTCTGAGCTTTTAAAGGAGAATCAAAAGGTCGTTTTTACCCCAACAATTTCCTAAATCTTGGCCAGCAAATGAGGGCATGGGTGTGCTTAAATTGTTGTAAACAAACAGACTTCCAAAAAAGAAGTAATTAGTTTTATTTTGTTTCAGAGATATGAACGTACATGTCTGAAACAAGAGAAAAGTAGGCTTGACTTGACTTAATAAGACATAGTTATGCGCCACAACTCCTCCTGGGATGATATTTGGCGTGTTTTAAGATGCTTAACGCTGTAGACAAACCTATGATTGTTATACAGCATCTTTAAACGTGCCAAATATCATCCCAGGAGGAGTTGTGGTGTGAATTCTCTGTATACATGGGTTCTAAATTTTGTTTATAACCTGACTGCGCGAACCTAGCTGCGCACAACTCAACCTCTGATTGTTGGAAACCGCTGTCGGTCAAAAAATGAGCTCACGTGGTTGGCTGCCAGTGTCTTGCCCCTCAATCGTATTGATGTGTTGATAAACACTGAGAACCCATGTATAGGCATGAATGGCCATCCGGGTACTTTGCTCGTAAATGTGCATTATGCCCCTTTATGGGGGAAATCAAACCGAATGTCTCAACTTACATGCTACATTGGCTAGTCTAAGTGAACACAGGATGCTTCGGCCACAGCTGTTTGGCCATATTATTTGAACAGCCGGCAACACAACACGTTTTTGGCATGTTGCGCGTGAACAACGCTAGTCTTCAGGTCCTTATCTTTTGTTTATTAAACCCCAACATCACCTATTGACTTGCATGGACCGTTTTCCCCTAGCCTGATTATCATCGACCTTCAAATCTCTTCGAGACTTGGTCTGACCAAGAGCATTTCAAAAATGGCCTCCTTTGGTTTGCTAATGATTGTTTGCTTCGTCGATCACACATATGCTGTACCTCAGAATTAAAGATAACCAATGGTGTGTTTGTCGACTTCACTTGGCAAGCCTTTTTTGAGTTGTGTACGTGCAAAAATATGTAATTATTTGGACTACACAACAGAAGTCGCATGTCCGACATGCAGCCACTTCAGCCGCAGTGCGGCGGCAGGGTTGGCTGTGCCTCGGTTCACGTCAAATATGAGAGGCGCACGTTGTAGTCTCTAACACAGTTTTGCACAAAAGCTAAAATAACCTTTCTTGCGTGCCGAAAATTAGTGGTCTTACGGAGCAAATCCAAACCTTTAAAATTCAAATTGCCAAACGGGATGAGGATTTGGCTTGACTCGCTCCATTAACGCCCATTCAAAATTTTGAGAGCTTCAGCCCCACGACTCGGAAGTAGAAGGGTTATTTTCAGTATTATTATTACTTTTGTTTTGTTTGTTTGTTTACGTATTTTGTTTTGATTAGAGGGAGGTAGATATTCCTGTTCACACTCCAGATCCAGACGTGGCGGTAATGCACCAACAAAGCTGGTTTGCCAACCTCCATTAAACCACAAGAAGAAGAAGAAGAAGAAAAAGAAGCAAGTAGAAGGGCGTGACTTAGGTGCCCCATTGGGTCTTGACCTGGTAGCAATGCTGCAGCTGTTGCGTCACTAGGAGCCTGTTCCAATGTTCGTACTTTCCGCCCTTCCCGCACTGTGTTTGGGTACGCAGGGCAGTTCCATTTCTAATTGCGGTGGTGAAGTGTACTGTAAACTGCCCGGATAACGCCCTCAAACCGGCCATTTTTTGAAGTGTGGAGTGATGTACACTTTTCGCACTCAACAGCCGCCATGTTTGTTACGTAGTTGAGTGTCAGATTGGTCAAACTGCCGGATCTCTGTGATGACAGCATAGTTTTGATTCCAAAGACAATAGCCATGTGTATAAGAGAAAGGGGTAACTTAAAAAAAATGTCAACATAAGGAACAGTGTCTTCCGTGATGAATTGTATATTGGCGGTTGGTAAACTCTGATGACACGCGGCAACCGTCATTTCCGTGAAGTGTATCAGACAGAACGTGAATTGGACCTGCACTTCACCCTCAAATTTTGCCACTAAGTTGAGAGTGGAAAGTGCACAGCATCTCAGTACACAGTGCAGAGTGTGGAGAATGGAACACGCTCTAGGAGGGCACCACAGAGGGTATGTAAAAGGGCTATGGAGGGCACCAGGGGGTCAGGATTTGGCTGATTAGCTTCGCCGATTAGCAAGGCACTTCCTCGTCGCAATTCCGCCGCCACTTCGCTCAAAGAGGGTGGACGCGATTGGTGGGTGCGCGCATTTATTGTTGGGCACACATACCTATACAGGTGTGTGGTTGGGCACCTCCATGCATCCAATGCCCGTCTTCCATATATCTTTCTGGTCAATCGTAAGTCGGTCATTAACGTGGCACGTAATTGGCTGAGTAAACTGGTGGCGGAAACGACTCCCATCTTTGAAGCTGACAAATTCGTTCAATTTTGGCTGAATTCACTAGCCTAGCATTTCCCATTGAAATGACTGGAGGAGGGACTTATTCACTATCTACAGTTCTTATACTCATGAACGGCCATCCGGGTACTTTGCTCTTACGTCCCTTTATGGGTGAAAACAAACCAAATGTCTCGTTGACTTACATGCTACATCGGCTAGCCTAAATGAACACATTCCATGCTTCAGCCACGGCGGTTTGGCTATATTATTTGAACATGTTATTTGGCATGTAGCGCGTGACCAACGCAAGTCTACAGGTCCGTATCTTTCATTTATTAAACCCCAACATCACCAATTGACTTGCATGGGTTGCTTTCCCCCACAAATGGGCAAAACGCACATGGAAAACATCACGCCGTTCAAGAGTATACTACCTCCATGGAGGGCACGGCCTGGCTAGTTTTCCCATGGAGGTAGTATAAGAACTGGAGAGAGTGAATAAGTCCCGCCTGCCATTTCAATGGGAAATGCTAGGCTAGTGAATTCAGCCAAAATTGAACAAATTTTTCAGCTTCAAAGATGGGAGTCGTTTCCGCCACCAGTTTACTCAGCCAATTACGTGCCACGTTAATGACCTTCTTACGATTCACCAGAAAGATATATGGAAGAGGGGCATTGGATGCATGGAGGTGCCCAACCACACACCTGTATAGGTATGTGTGCCCAACACTAAACTCGCGCACTCACCAATCGCGTCCATCCTCTTTGAGCGAAGTGGTGGCGGAATTGCGACGAGGAAGTGCCTAGCTAATCGGCGAAGCTAATCAGCCAAATCCTGACCCCCTGCGTTTTCCCCCACAAATGGGCGTAACGCACATGGAAAACGTCACGCTGTTCGTGAGTATTCACGCAGACGAGAGATCGCGAGGACACAAACACAATCTCGAGAGACACAAATCCACTCAACCAATCACGGCGCACTATTTCACGTATTGTTTAAAGAACATGGCGGCACCCTCTATGGAGCCCGCTCCTAGTGGATTTTACCTACATTTTTCGATATAGTCAGTGAAAGGAAGGAAAACATGGACATTTTTGAACGAATCGATGAACCTGTGCTGGCTCCTGCAGTGGGTAAGAAACGCAAGGCATCTAAAAACAACTATAGGGCTACTCGCGAGAACATCAAGAAGATGAGGCACTCTGGAGGTGGAGGTGGAAAACGGCTCGCTGTCCGTTGGACTCATCAAGAAACCACCACCATCTTCTGTCATGCTGACAAATTGACCCAAGGCGATCTTGAGAAAAACTTTCAAAACTTTTATAGCCATTCAACGAAGACAGAACATGCTCAATCACTTCAACGGGTCATCACCGTCAAAGTCCAGAGCAGGGGTCCCCAACCTTTCTAGGTCTGAGGGCTACCAAGGGCTACCCGAGGGCTACCAAGGGCTACCCAAGGGCTACTTTTGTTCAAAATCCTCTACTGATGTCTTGGCATCATTCTCAAATCACACTATTATTGAATGATAATTTGTTTATTGTAAAGAATAAATAATCTCATATTCAAATCAAGAAAAGCATTGACTGTGACTAAAATCTGGTAGTCGTCACTGTTCATTAACATCCTTGGTGGGCACCTCAGAAGCTCCTGGAGGGCTACCTGGCGCCCGCGGGCACAACGTTGGGGACACCTGGTCCAGAGCATACACAACCACAGTCTCGAGAGCGTTGTCGTACCGAAAAACGAGTCCCTGCCAGAACACGAGTGCCCTCATTGAAACCAATGGAAACCAATGAGCAATTTTTCAGATCTTTTTTTTACCCATTTTTGCAGACAAATCCGACAACATATAAGATGGAAAGCTACAATAAAGCATCTACATTCCTTCTGGAAGTATCAAGAGCTGGTTACAATTTCAGTATTATTTCCATAAAGTAGGCCTAATCGAAAAATTGTCATAACAAATGTTACGGTTTCATTCAAATAGGTTAGCTCATATTAAGTGGAGGACGAGTAATGTTTCATATGTTTAGTTCATGAATTATGTAATTCATTCTGCAAAAAATAGTATAATTTTCTCTGAAAAATGTCATTGGTTTCAATGAGGGGACTCGTGTTCTGGCAGGGACTCGCTTTTCGGCACGACAGCGTCACAAATCCACTCAACCAATCACTGCGCACTATTCCACGTCATGTAAACAACATGGCGGCGCCCTCCATGGAGCCCGCAACTAGCGGATTTTTACCTACATTTTTCGATATAGTCAATGAAAGGAATGAAAACATGGACATTTTTGAACGAATCAATGAACCTGTGCTGGCTCCTGCAGTGGGTAAGAAACGCAAGGCATCAAAAAACAACCATACTCGCGAGAACATTAAGAAGATGAGGCACTCTGGAGGTGGAAAACTGCCCGCTGTCAGTTGCACTCATAACAAAACCACCACCGTTTTTTGTCATGCTGACAAACTGACCCCAGGCGATCTTGAGAAAAACTTTCAAAACTTTTATAGCCATTCAACGAAGACAGAACAGGATCAAGCCCTTCTACGGCTCATCACCGTCAAAAAAGTCCATCGCAGACGTCCGAAAGTTGAAAACACAGATAAACAAAAGGAGAGGGAAGTCACCAATGAATATCATTTACTGACTGAAGATCATCCAACAAAGATTCCGGTCTGCAAGTCCACATTTTGCAGCGTTTTGGGTGAGTACACGTTAAAAAAAACAAAAAAAACCTAGTCTTCTACTAAAATGCCTGGATTAAATGAAGAGTCGATGCTCGTCGCAGCGGTAACGCCCCTTTCTATCACAAGGGTTGTTCGAAGTTTGGGTTGTTTCCCTTCCCTAACCAATGTTTTTCTGAGTTGGTGAGTTAATAGCATAACAAAATGTCAGTCACAGATAGATTGCTTGCACTACAAATCATGGAAAGCTAAATTTAATAGGTATTATTCTTTATTTTGCATGCTGTATAAATGGTCTAATAATCCTGTTAAGGCTTTCCTTGGTTCTTCCCTCCAAGTGGTATGTGGTGCAGCGTCAAAACATGATGGTGTATCAGTTTATAGAACCTTTCATTCCAGCCATGATGCAGTTGGGCTAATTGTAACTAAACGAAAGGGCACTCTTGGTGACCTGTCATGATTAGGGCATCACCACTTTCAGTGTACCGACAGCAATGCAAGCCATTCTATTCCATCACATGGAGGAGATAATAAGCTTATTTGTCTCAGCATACGTGCACATATACAGTAATAGTATATTAGATGTCATTTGCTGTGCAACTTGGATTAGAAATGTTACTAATAACTTGGATAAGAAATGTTACTAATGTTACTAATACCGTTAATGTACTAATAATGAGCAAGAGTGGTAATAAAGTGCTTTGTTGTGTTTGTTGAGGATCCTAATCATGTATCTACTCTTGGCACTTAAATGAATATACGCATACAATATACATATTCTACAATAACACCGTACAGACAAAAAAACTGAAAGAGTCATGATCTTATCTTGACTTGCAGGCATCAGCAAAGATCGCGTGGCTCGAGTGGCCAAGTACTACGCGGTCAACGCTACGGCCAGACCAGAAAACAGAGGCGGTGCACGGAAGGTGGTGGAGAACGAGGTGAAGAAGCAGATGGTCAAGGACCACATCCAGACCTTCATGTGCCGGGCCAGCCAGCAGGGGAAAAAGGCAGCAGCTGGCCGCAAATACACGTACCTGCCCAGTGACCTCAGCGTGAAGAAAATGCACAGGCTCTTCGACGAGCAGAACCCCAAGCTTGTCAGCTACTCCCTGTACCACAGTATTTCCAAGAACGACTTCAACCTACGATTCGACCGCCCATCCACTGATGCCTGCTCATCTTGTGGTAAAAAATCATCGGAGAGTGCAAGCAAAGGACCCCAGCTTACCTGAAGATGGAAAACATAGGGAGTCTCGCGTAATCTTGCATATCAAAATGTGTGAAGACCAAAGATTCTAGAAACACTGCACAATAGAATCTTTGATGGAGATCATAACTGAATTTTACATGTAATCACATGAGATTAACTGTATGTAACCACATGTAGTGTGTATGTGTAACTGAAGTCATCCTACGTAGTCCACCACTCGGGATTCGAACTTGTGACATTCCAGTCAATGCTCCAGTTTGGCATTGGAGGCACAGGTGCGATACCACTTAGCTAAAAGTCTGGACCAATAGCTCAGCGCTACCGCATCTGCATGAGGCTTCTGAAGGGAGCAGGGGTCAGGAACCTATGGCTCTAGAGCCACATGTGGCTCTTTTGGGAACTGTATATGGCTCTTACTTATCTAGGGTTGCCAACCACCCCTTGAAATATGAATTCGTCCTGTATTTATAAATAAAAGTACGGGTTCCATATTGAGTTGAAGCAGGACATGGAAGGTTAAAATGTGCAGGAAATTACATCTAAAAAAGTTTTTCAAGGGGAGGACTCCCAGACCCTTGCCATAATGAAGTCAACAGTTGGCAACCCTATACTTACCTATTATCAGTAAAACTAATAACTTGACAGCACAGTCTTAAGTTGTTGGGCTCAATTGAAATACATGGTTTTAATTGTATTCAGTGTTTTTAAAATGGTATGGCTCTCGCGAAAATGTATTTTTTAAAAATCGGCGTTTATGGCTCTCTCCAGCAAAAGGTTCCTGACCCCTGGAAGGGAGGTTTACTTCCATTCTACTGCTGAACTGTGCTTGTTGCCAGCCTTTACACCAGGGGTGGGGGAACGTATGTCTCGAGGGCCGTTTACGGTAATACAATTAAGTTACATTCAGGGGGCCAACAGAAGGTGGGGTCTGTTTTAAAGGTGGCTGCTTTTGACATAGGCCTAAAGTGCAGGGTGGTTTGTGTTCATAGTACGGCCCTTGGAGTACTTTTACGGCCCTTGGAGTGGCCCCTCGAATGAAAAAGGCTCCCCATCTCAGCTTTACACTCACTGCACCCCCTCCCCCCCAAACCTCTCTCCCACTCGGCTCATGGTACCAGTGTAACCGAGGTCATCCTACCTACGCAGTCCTCCACTTAGGGCTCGAAATCGATACCTTCCAATTAACGCTCGGCGCCAGTTTGACATGGGAGACAGGAACAAAATCACTGACCTAAAGGTCTGCTCTACGCTGATAGTTCAATGCTACCGCGTCTGAGGCTTCGGGAGGAAGGTTTACAAGTGTTCTACCACCAAACTCTGCTAACTGTTACATAAGTTCCACAAAGTTCCACAAAGTACAATGGCTTAAATGGGAGCTCCTCGGTGTGCGGTTTTCTTCACTGCGTACATGTTACATAAGTTCTCCATGAGCCAGCTGAAGTAGACACCAAATCCTACCCAAGGCTGACTGTTTCCCCAGTTATTGGCAGTGCCTTTCAGTCATTCCGCTACCCAACTCTGAAATTGGATAACTTTGACTCTCTTCCTCCGTTCAAATCCATACTCAAAATGCATCTGTTTCAGTTATCATACGCACTGCAATTGCACTACATTTCTTGTTCCTTTCTTATGTTTACCTTTTGCCATATTTAAATACCTGTTCTTTTTACTGATGCTCTATTCTCATTGTATTGTGTCCTTGAGTGCTTAGAAATGTGCCTCTACATCAATACGTTATTATTGTTGTTATATACTGTATGTTCTTATTTTCTTCTGTGTGTCTGTCTCCGTGTGTTTATGTTAGGATGGGTGTGTGTGTTTGGGTGTTTGTTTATGTGTGTGTGTGTGTGTGCGCGTGTGTGTGCGCGTGCGTGCGCGCACCTGTCCATGTGCCTCTGTGTGTCTGTACAGTTACAGTCAGTATGTTCTCACTGTGCAAGACTTGTGATGTGCCATAGTGCATTGTGCCTACAAGCAAGTGTTTTGAACCCTGGCATGAACAACACTCAATGTAAATAAAGATAAACGTTGCATTCCAAGCTGTTGTCTGTCCTTTGGCAGCCTTGCTTCCCAGACTAGACTGTTCATAATAGTCTCCTCCATACCTGAGTGATGTAGAGTGTATCCTTGTAGTGCTGGAGCTGGTCTGTGTTGTTGGGCAGTATGTAGTGCAGAGCTGCCTGCAGCAGCATCTGGGTGTTGCCCAGCTCATGGTGCTGCCTGTGCTCCGAGAAGGCACTCAGGTAGTTCCAGTCATCCGCTTTGGACACCTAACACAAAAAACAGGCATTGATGACGTAATGGAGCATTATGATGCCAAAAAGGGCAGGCTTAGCTGCTTTGGAGACCAGACCCCAAAACATACAGCCCGTTTACATTGCCACAATAATCGGGTTATTGGAATTAACAGGTTATTGGAGTAAACATGCAGTCTGTCGGTTGCCTGTGTTCCACTCAAGTGTGTGACACGAAGCTAGAATTTAAGGCTTATGATTGGCTACTTGTCATTCTAGAATGTAAATAACATGATACCCTATTATGCTGGATACATGTCTTGAGAAATCAATTTATTAGCCATAAACCCTGTGCGAATCGGATTACTCATAAACCGATAACGGCAATAAACCGATCATTGTAAACTGTTTATTCCATTTACATGAGCACTTGAATCCTGCAGATCAGATTTTCACATAGATACTCGTCAAGACAGGATGTAAGACAACCATCACATATCACCAACTGCAATGGCTTGTGCATGTAATAACAAGCTATTACTTTAGCCAGAAGCTGTGTTGCACTTTCTAGCTCTAAAGACTCCCTTATTGGTGTGTGTAATATGTGTATATAAATGTCTGTGCGTGCATTGCAATATGCAACCTTGCCTCCTCCACTTGCGCTTGTCTCCTCGTCCCGCCTCCTGGCCCCTCCTCCGTGGAGAAAACGATAAAGTTTCCCAGATGTCAGCCTAGCCACAACACAACTTTTGAGGGACTGTTTTTCATTCACCATCCCAATTGCAAATGAGGAAAAGACTCTACAATTAAGCTTTTGCAAGATATTGAAATATAATGCTGTTGTCAGTGATGTCATCATGACATATTACTTCCTGGTACGAGGAGAGAAGCAAGTGGAGGAGGCAAGGTCGCATATTGCAACGCACTCTGTGTGTTTGTGTGACCAACCTTCTTGAGTGTAGAGAAGGAAGGCCAGGATTGGAAGCCGTACTCCGAGGCAAATCGTGTGCGAGGAAACTGCCTCCAATCCCAGCAGTCGGCCAGGTAGCTGTAGAAGTGCGTGTCTCCATAGTGAGGGTCATATGGGTTACTGGCCACGTAGCCCTCCTTCTCAGACTCAAGCCCATTGGTGGGACTGGACACCAGGAAGGGACGAGTAGGGTCCTCCTACAAGACACCAGCATCACCAAAAACCATGATCAGAATCCTCATCATTATCGCCTCATAGATTAGGTACAGTACACACAGATCCTGGCCATATAATTACAATATCATGAAAAAGTTTATTTATTTCCATAATTCCATCAATAATGTTTTCATGATATTTTAATTATATGGCCAAGGATCTGTAGTACAAACTGATATCCTCAAAGGGTTAATAGAGTTGTATTCCTCTGTATGGTCTGAAGGAAGTTAAAATATATTCATTTAAAGAGGTGCACCTTTTGTACAATGTTCCGGATGTTTTCCACATAGAGAGTCACATAGTCCTTCACATATTTTGGTCGCTCGGCAACAGGGATTCCGAACCAGTCGGTTGCTATGGCAGCCTCGTTCTCATTATTGCCACTCCAAACTATGATGGATGGATGAGACTTCAGACGCCTGACCTTGAAAAAGAACAAGTGATACAATGATTCTTATGCATTGTGCGTCTGTCCTTGTGTGAGCTGGGGGTTACATTGTTGGAAGTGTGTGTGTACCTGCTGAACAACTTCTTCATTCACTGTCTGAATGAAGTCTTGGTCCGTGGGATACAGAGCACAGGCAAACATAAAATCTTGCCACACCTGGAAACAAAAATGTTAATGAACACAGGTGGCTAAAGCGGAACCAACACAAAATGAGCCTGCATTTTTCAATCAACCTTTGTGATGTTTGGATGACATTTTTAAACTATTTTTTAGCTCCACAATATCATATTCTTTAAAACCACAGGAGAGAGACTACTGACCCTTAAGCAACTATTCCATAACCTTCAAAATAATGATATTTATCATATGAAGAGTTCAGATGCAAAACCCCCTAACTCCATTTCTGAATACCTGCACTTCTATGTTTTTAGAGAACCCTGTTGTTAGTTTGGTTTACATTCATGTACTTGATAATACATATAAATAGTTATATTACATAAATAAAATAAAAAAATATGCAATTGTGGTTGCATTGTATTAAATAAAAATGAATTAAGATTACTTTCTGATATGGCACTTAGGGGGTTTTGCATCTGAACTCTTCATATGAATCTATCAATTTGTTATTTGACAAAAAAAACCTTTAGTCTCACACTGGTGATGTAATGTATCCATGGTTACTAACCATGATGCCCAGCTCATCACACAGGCTGTAGAAGGCATCTTGCTCATACAGTCCACCTCCCCACACTCTCAAAGCATTCATGTTGGCATCTACCGCAGACTGCAGTAGGTTCCTCTGTCTACACACACACACACACACACACACGCACACACACACACACACACACACACACACACACACACACACACACACACACACACACACACACACACACACACACACACACACACACACACACACACACACACACACACGTTATGGTAATAACCATAACATTGAGAGGATGTGCTATGCTCTAAGGATGGAGCTCTATGAAAGTCTGAGTAGGATTTGATGGTGACGTACGTCTCAGGGGTCACTTGGTCTTGAAAGATGTGTGCAGGTATCCAGTTGGACCCCTTCAGGAAGATGGGCCTGCTGTTGACCCGGAAGTAGAAACTCAAGCCAGGGGATGAAGGAATGGGCTCCTGAACCAGCTCCACTGTTCTAAAAGCAACCTGGTCACAAACACACAATAATGAGCAATATAAAATATTATATAGCAAATATATATATATATATATATACCTATATTATATAAAAATAATGTTCTGATAATAATCATTTACTCTGCTGTTGAAGGTGCAAGATCACAATACACAACCAGTATTGCAAAAAAATGGCTGTTTAAGATCTTCCAAACACTATGCCTCACCTTTGTTGATATGTGGAAAGTGACCTGTGATTCGGTTCTGCCTTCCATGAACAGAGGATACTGCGTCTGGTTTCCATGACCATTTGGCCACCACATATCAACAGAGACATTCTGCAAACACAGAAACAGATATTATTTTTCTTCACTGCAATTACAATTGGCCTTCGATTACAAGGTTTTTAAATGTATTCATTGGCATCAGTTAAGACATTCAAGACATACTATATACAGCTCCAGGCCTTTTTATTAGAATACCATGAAAAAGTTGATTTATTTCCATAATTCCATCAATAATGTTAAACTGTCATGGATTGTAGATTCATGGCCCAGTTTTTTAACTATTCCAATCATTATTTTTTTTCTTTTTATATACTTTGGCCTTCCAGCTCAAAAAACCCATGAATTGGGGAATTCGCATTATTAGAATATTGTTATAAAATCACATTTTTCTTCATCAAAATTCGGGTCACATTAAATCAGTTGAAATTTGGTACTTTCTACATAGCATGCAATGGTCAATACTTGGTTAGGACATTCTCTGTCTTCATAATGGCCATGATGCGTTTAACATTGAAGTCAATGGCAAAAACAGTGCATAGGAGTTATGGAAGGCCAGATATCCTTGATGCTTTGCTGTCAGCTGTTCTTGTTTGTTGACCTGGTACCCCACACTTCACTCTTCAATATACCCTGTAGATTTCCATGCCACGTTTTGGCGCTAACTCACCAGTTTAATTCTAAATAACCAGAAATGAAACCCCATTGAAAATGAATGGGGTTTAATTTCTGTTGAGTTAGAATTAAACTGGTGAGTTAACACCAAAACGTGGCATAGAAATCTTCGGGTATATTGAAGAGGGAAGTGTGGGGCACCAGGTCAACAAACAAGAACAGCTGACAGAAAAAGCATCAAGGATATCTGGGCTTCCATAACTCCTATGCACTGTTTTTGCCATTGACTTCAATGTTAAACGCATCATGGCCATTATGAAGACAGAGAATGTCCTAACCAAGTATTGACCATTGCATGCTATGTAGAAAGTACCAAATTTCAACTGATTTAATGTGACCCGAATTTTGATGAAGAAAAATGTGATTTTATAACAATATTCTAATAATGCGAATTCCCCAATTCATGGGTTTTTTGAGCTGGAAGGCCAAAGTATATAAAAAGAAAAAAAAAATGATTGGAATAGTTAAAAAACTGGGCCATGAATCTACAATCCATGACAGTTTAACATTATTGATGGAATTATGGAAATAAATCAACTTTTTCATGGTATTCTAATAAAAAGGCCTGGAGCTGTATATCTATTGCTTACAGTACATTTGCATGTGCAAGACCACCATATACAGGTTTACAGTGTGTCGGGCAGTGATTCGCAAAGTGTGGTCCGGGGACCATTAGTGGTCCGCGACAGAGCTCAGGTGGTCCGTGAGGGGATTTCTACTTTTCCAACACAAGCGAGCAGTAGGCTATATTTATAACATTATTACAAAGCTAAAGATACATGAAGTCTCATTTTCAGTACAATAAGACAGGCTGGTAAATGTGAATAAAAAGTAAGTGATCTGCATCGAGAATTAGCAGTGTCAAATTACCACCCGTCTACTGTCAATTCAGTTGACAGGTGGTCTCTGAACATTTTTGGGGGGACAAAGTGGTCCTCGGTCTGTAAATGTTTGAGATACACAGTTGTAGGGTATTGATGTCTTTTTATATTAATTTTATCAGCAATCACACCCATATAACAATATATCAGCAAGGTGTTTCATTTTAAAGAACCCAGAGAACTGGGAGAAGACCAACACAGCTTTCTTTTTAGTTGTTTGGTCGGCTTACTGAGGGGATCTGAAGGCTGAGGGTCTCCCTGGTTTGGCCTGGTTTCATAGACAGGTGGAACTCCTGATACACCTTCAGCTCTGGAAGCACCAATGTGAACGCCCCGTTTGTCGTCTCAACAACATCGAAGAATAACTCGACCTCCACATTCCAGCGCGAGAGTGAGGAATCTGTGAGTCAAAACGAAGGATTGAGATAATTGAGTCAGGACTGAGGTTAAGATCGACTGAATGATCGACAGCAATTGTCCATAATATTATCCTTTATGCATAAAAGGCTTACAATTAAATCCAAATCAACTTACAGACAGTGCAGTACTTGTAAACTCCGGTTTCATTATTTTTATTTTTTATGAGGCAACACTCCGGTTTCATTATTTTTACTTTTTACAAGGCAACAAGAGGACTGACTGACGTGTTTCGACCTTCACAGTCTTTGTTGTACCTACATGTTTGTAATTTCTGTGTACTGAAAAGTTACTAACTGTGGAATTCTCTGTCATCGAGCAAATCCCTTCTGTGTGTAAGCATGCTTAGTCATGCTTGACCATGCTTTGCTAATTGTATGCCTATTGTTTCATGTGATTTCACACTATACCCCATGCAGTGGTGGCAGAGTAACTCTGCAGTCGGATGAAGTTGAAGGCCTGCAGCTCTACCGCTCTGAGCCCCTGGGTTGGAAATGAGGGACCCCAGTCCCAACTGAAGGAGCACTGAGCCTACACACACACGCGCGCACACAAGCACACACACACACACACACACACACACAAAGAGATGAGAGATCAACAGAAAAAGTGTGTGAGAAATAAAAAGTCCACAAATAAATAAAAAAATGTAATGAATAAATTAATAAAATACCACCATGCCACTGATGGCAGTGATATGCTGGTGTAGTAAAAATACTCCTAAAATACTAAGACAAGACCCCTGCTTTATACAGTTGAGGACGATATTATTAGCCCCCCTCCTGAAATTAGACATTTCTCTTGATTTCTCAGTAAGAATGACCATTATTAACCGTTTCTGTTATTCTGGAAATAAATACACTGATGGAGATAATGTTCAATGAGTTGAATTTGGATTTTTCTATTGTTACGATGAGTTTAAACAAAAAAGGGCAAAAATGACGAGGACAAAATTATTAGCCCCCTGATCATTAATAGTCAATATGGCGCCATTTATGAACCAAAACTGACAACAGGCTCTGATAAGTTGCTACCTAGGTTGGCACATGCCCCACTAGGGATTTTGGCCCATTTCTTCACTGCAAAGTGTTCTAGCTGGTCCAAATCGCATGGATGCTGAGCATAGACATTAACCACAGACTCTCAGTGGGATTGAGGACTGGACTATGAGCGGGTGATTCCAATATCATGGTTTTAGTGTCCTTGAAGAACCTCTGAACTAATCTAAATGTATGCTTTGGGTTACAATGTTGTTGGAAGACCCAGCAATCCAGATTCAGACCCAGACTCCCTGTGTCTGAGGCTGAATAACAGACTAAACTTGATGCCCCACCACTATGTGTAACTGTGGAAACTGCTTAGCCTCATTAGACCAAAGAAGCATTGGACACCTACCTAGATCAGTGTTATTGACCTGGCCTCACCTGGAGGTCCCCCCCCTCCCCCCCCCAAGAAAGACAATTGTTAGGGCTTGTCATCATATTGGGCTTTGGGGCCATCATCACAGAAGAACCCCTTTACTAAAGGCAGTGCATATCAGAGTGTTATTGAGCTTTGCCTGTGAACATTTGAAAGTCAAAAATGAGTTTTGAACGTCTCCGCTTTCATCTGATGATATTCAATTGCACCTGCTTTGATGCATGGATTTTGCTTCTATCAGGTGAAGAAAGGGATAGGCCTTGAATCGTTATAAGATGGTTTCCACAATTAAACATGGTGGTGGATGCATCATTCTGTGGCAGCCTCAGCCACAGGAAACCTTGTTTGGGTGTACGGCACCATAAAAACTGAAAATTATGATAGAATATGGAAAGTGACCTTGCAAAAATATGCTCATAGAGGGAGCTAAGATCTTCACTGGATCTTTCAATAAGATAATAACCCAAAACTTCCACCCCAAATAGTTCAAATGTTCCTCAGGGATACTAAAACCATGGTCATGGAGTGGTTCAGACCTCAATCCTTTAGATAGTATTTGAAGAGTGCTGAAAATGAATGTCCATCCTCAACATCCATGCAATTTGGACCAGCTTAACTATTTGCAATGAAAAAAATGGGCCAAAATCCCTGTTAGGACATGTGCCAACATAGTTAACAACTAATCAAAGTGCCTGGTGTCATTTTTTGTTCATAAATGGCACTGTATTGACTATTAATGATAAGGGGGCTAATAATTTTGTCCTTGCCATTTTTACACTTTTTTGTTTAAACTCATTGTGAAAATGGAAAAGTCCAAATTTAAATTATTGGATACTATCTCCATGGTGTAATCGTTTCCAGAATAACAAACATTTATTAATAATGATCATTCTCAATGATCAATGAAGAGATATGTCTAATTTCAGGAGGGGGGCTAATAATATCGTCCTCAACTGTAAATATGGTGTTATCAGAATGGCAATGACGTAATGTACCTCTAAAGGCTGGGTAATATCGTATTGGTGTAGTACTATGGTAGTAAAATATTTTTAACAGCTATTACAGCAATCTATTAGTGGAACTGAGCATTCATTCATTCATTCATTCATTCATTCATTCATAGCGTGTGATCAGTGAAGTGAAAGTGAAAGTCCAACTGGGAAACTCAAACTCCCATCGTCATTGTGACACAAGACTCCACAGCACACAAGTGCAGCAGAATTGCATTTATGCCTCACCCATGCCTTTTGGGGAGCAGAGTGTGGCGGGACGGAACCATGCTCAGGGTACCTCAGTCATGGAGAAGGATGGGCGAGAGCACTGGTAAACTCCCCTCACCAACCTGGTGGGTCGGGAGTCGAAGCGACAACCTTTGGGCAACAAGTTTGATGCCCTAACCACGTACAGTACACAATGACTGCTACAGGCTGTGAGGCTAAAGGTGTGTTATGTTGGCTCTGCACTTAGCACCTTTCTGATGAAGTTGACATAGCACTCTCCTTTTTGCACAGGCGGAGGGCACGCAGGCGGGACTCTGTATGCAGAGTGGGCGCGGTCTCTCTGTGATGCGTAGATCACCGCTGACATGAAGCTGACCTCCAGCAGATTGTCTTTGGCCAGGATTGGTCCGACCTCAAACTCCTAGATATTCAACACAGGCAGGGAAAGAGAACACAGTGGCTCGTGTGATGAGTTTTGTGTGTCCGTGTGGCTACTAGATTAGACTAGACTGTACTAGAATGCACTGTATGGATTATGTTTGATGGAGTGGCCTTTGATAGTTATTATTGAGTGATCAGTAAAATGTTAGTTAGTGAGCGACACAATATTATTGTCACAGTTCATCTCTGTCATACACATTATTATGAATGAACGTGAACATCTTCCTAAATTCTCTCTGTTATTTATTTTCAAACACACAACTCCCGTCCCCATCAACATATTCTAATTCCACCTGTCAAAATCCTTCACTACTACTTATGCCCTGCAATTAAAGTCAGTCACTCACTCTGACGACAAGCAGAAAGACACCTGTACTCACATATGTTCGAAACATGTTGTCCGTCGTGCCAACTGCGACTCCATTGAGCGTGATGTTGGAGATTGTATCAACTCCATCCAACACCAACACAGCCTTCTTCATCCGCCTTGGTAACACACATAGCTCCATTAAAAAGTGTCTATTTGTAATTGCACAGTGGGGTTTGACAGTGTTACAAATGGCCACAATGTATTCATACCTGGTTGAATGTGGCAAAGTAAAGCCGAGACTGTAAGTCCAGTTGTCACGAGAAATCCATTTGTACTCGAGGTCATTGAACCTGGAGTAGGGGTCCTGATGAGAATAAAAGTCGTTACATTTAGTGTGCTCTTAGTAGTGAGTTATGCATAATCAACGCAGGTCACAAAGTGGTTTCACAAGTCCTATAACTTTGAGATGATAAGGACGCTGAAATCAGCCTAGGCTATTCCGAGTTTCAGCATTACCTGAATGAAGTTCTGCTTGTGTAGGGCAGTGTGGACGCACCCCGGTACTTCTGCGGGTACATTGCATGTGCCATTTTCGTTGCGAAGTATCCATTTCCCGTTCAGATTGTGGATCTCTACCTCCGTGCTTTGGTCATTAGGCCTATCAGAGAGCGTTTGTAAGCATCTAAATAACGAGACTGTTACCAAAAAGTAGTTGATGAACGCCATGGCCATAGTTCGTGTACTTGGCTCATGGTTTGCAGTTTTCGCCTATGCGCCTTCGACCACTGGTCACATGTTTTTAAAAACTCGAGACTGGAGTCAGTCATAAAAGAAAGCTGGTTAGAAGTTTACACAGCAATTATAAAGGAGCATAATATAATGTCGGGCATGTCTTTCACACAGGCACAACTCAAAGTTTACTTCCTGTTTGTTGAAAGTCATGTGACGCTCTTGCAAGTCAGCTGATATTTCTAAAACATATGGAAAGGAAACCCTGTGCAAAAACGAGTGCCCATGCTGTTGAAGGAGGTTGCCCCCCTGTATTCTAATTTCTCTGGGTTGCCTCAAGTTCTTCACTTTTCAGCCCTTTCTCACTATCTCACTTCACACTTTGAATTTCTCAGAACAAAGTCTCTGAAGTATTGATGAGAATCATTGATGACTCCAGTAGTCTACTAGAAGAGAAGTCTATGCACATTATCCACTATAAAGACCACTATAATTAAAGTAAAACATCCTATGCAAATTTACATGGCCACTTCATTATATTAATTACAATAAAATTGATGTATTATCTATGTATCTAGGTTATATTAGCTGTATACTACACATGGTATGGACACCCTAATTATTGCAGAAAATCATTTACAGTTCAATGTGAAAGAAATGACAATGAAGCACATAGGTTGGTCTTAGTTTAACGCTTTTAAAGGTTTTATTAAGACAAAATAACCTGTTAATACCACAAATCTGAGTGATTAGGTATTTATTTCTTCCCGTTAGGTTACGATTTTTCCATTCAATACAGTATATTGCTACTGGTGAATCTTTTTCTTTAATAGACAAAAACATAACCTTCTACACACACGCACACATATGCATGCACACAAACAATTTCCACAAACAAACACACACAGAGGCACTCACCCACACACGCATGAACACACAAACACTCACCCAGACACACGCACGCATGCGCACACACACAGTGTCTCTCACACATTACACACACTCACGCACTCACACACACACACACTGTCCATCTCAGCTGAACATGTCCTGAGAGACAATTCCAGAGAATTATCAAACTGACCAATTGTCTTTTCCAACAGGGTCTGTCAGCTATGCATGTACGTTACTGTAAAACTCACTTCTTCCTGCCCACTGTAAAACATTACAAGTAAGTAAGCATGCATCATGTCAGTAACTCTATTGTCCAAAAACTGAACAGACAAGCAGAAAAAGGCATTTAGAGAGTTATAGTCAGTCATTTTGGACAGAACAGCACATTATTTTAAAGGCCTGTCTGCAAAATCTAGAGTACACAAAATGGCTCCTCAAGTACCGTGATGCGTATGGTCACAGAGAGAAATTTGATGGGAGAGGGAGGCAGAGACAGAGGAAATCACATTTGAGATTACAAGTTTCTGTACTGTGACAGGTTTTCAACTCTTTCTGCTCTTCATAGTAGTTAAAAGTACCCTGACAATGTTGTTGATGTTGTTCTTGTCCATGCACCACAGCTGGGGCACTGTGGTCAGACATTGTTTTAGTAATAAACTTGGTTAAGTTAACCTGCAGACAGTGGGAAATCTGCTAATGTATAGCCTGATGGCATCATTCAGTTAAGAAAAGCAGGACTCCAGCCTCTTGTATTAGGTAATATACCACTTCCTCCAGGTTAACCTAACCTTATTTGCAACTGAACCACCTTTTTGTAATATGGCCGCTGTCCAACAGCACTCTCGTTTACCCATGGCGCATCATCTTCATTCTAACTTTGTTGGCCTTGTTTTTCTCCTCTGACATCCCAACAGCTGCCTGTTTCAGCCACGATCCATCTTCATCGTCACTCCTGTGGCCATATCACTCCGCTGGGTCTTTAGTCTCCTCCAATGTCCATCTTTGATGTCGACATCCCATTCTATACCAATACCATCAGTGGCTGTCATGGTGGTGATGAAGGAGGGAGGCCATTGCTGCCCAAACACGGCGCTGCAGAGGCCAAGCCCTCCTTGTCAGTGGCCTCTAGTGTGTGTGGAGGAGGTGTGTGTGCTGGCGTGTTTCCTTCGGAGTGTGTGTGTTGTTCCTCTTCCATCTTGACGCCGCTTTCTTCCATTTCTTCCTCTACTTCGGTGAACTCCTCTCCCTCAGATGAGCCCCCCTTGTCGTTTTCGGCGTCTGTTTCCCTGGTGTGCGGTGGGTTTGTGCATTCCGAAGAGCTGATGTATCCTTCGGAGTGTGCGTGTCCTCCCTCCTCTCTCCTCTTGTCACTACTGTCTTCCATTTCCTGGTCCTGTTCCTGTTCCTGTTCCAGTTCGTCTTCTGTGAACTCCACTCCTTCAGACGAGGACCCATTGTCATTGTCATCGTCAATGTCATCGTTGTCTTCACCATTGGGGACTACCTCATCCTGTGGGGCATCATCGCCAGTGGCTGCTGACGTCTGGGTGGGCGTGGCTTGTTTGATCGGGGCGTGGCACATGGGGCACGTCTCCTGCACGTACAGCCACTTCCTCAGGCAGTTGCCGTGGAAATAGTGGCCGCAGTAGGTGATGACGGCCGACGACATGTCCTGAGGAGAAGAGGAGACGTTTTAAATCAAGATGGCGGGAAAAGGCAGATTTTTCAGTTTACTGATGAATGTTGTTCTGAATTTATAAATTGCTGTTGTTAAACAGCATTCTAATGGACTCATCAGGTTAATGGAGTACCTTTACTGTACACAGTCAAACCCGGAGCACTATTTGAAGGCAATTGTGTTCCCACTAATAGTGTGTGTGTGTGTGTGTGTGTGTGTGTGTGTGTGTGTGTGTGTGTGTGTGTGTGTGTTACTTTGGAAAGGCTGTAATGCTTGGTTTATTTAATCTGTCTAGAAACACTGATAATGTGCATACCTATAAGGGTGTGCTAATGTGGATGCCTGCACAGTATGTGCATGTGTCCAGTCCACCTAACCTGGTAGCAGATAGCACAGACTGCTGCTGAGTGGCATGGATGCAGATGTATAGCGTGTGCATGCATGCGTGCACATGCGCGTGCAGTGGCACAGATGTCATTGTGGTCCACACACTCACTAATGGGTTAAAGTGGCTAGTAAGTTGTTGGTCTTTTCTACCAGCCAAACTGACATTTCACCAGCATTTGGCCGGTTGGCTGGTGTTAATTTAGAGCCCTGGTACTATACACTGTGTGCAGAATTATTAGGCAAACAAGTTTTTTGACAATATCGTCCATTTTATGCATATTGTCTGACACCATCCTTTATGGACATGAACACCTATTGGATTTAAGCATTCTAGGTCATGCATATTGGTATAATAAGAGACGGTGTGATCGAAGGAGCCCAATACCCTATATCAGGGCAAAATTACTGTGCATAATTATTAGGCAACTTTGTTTTCCTCTCAGACAATGAGCCACAAAAGAGATCTAACAAACTCTGTAAAGACTATAAACAATTTTGAAGTCTTTTAGAAGGATGTGGCTGTCTTGAAATATTGGTCACATCCATCTAATGTACCGTTACAAGCCATCAGTGTCACATGACATGTGCCCACAAAGTAACTGCCAGATTGAGAAGAATTGAAGATGAAACTACCACAAAACTATTACCCTGCAGTGCTGTTATATTCCAGAACTGAAACCTACATCGAGTGTCCACAAGAACATTGTATTCAGCACTCAGAGACATGGCCAAGGTAAAACAGGTGGAAACCTGAAGACCACTCAACAAGAAACTTAAGTCAAGACTGGGTCAAGAAATGTCTTTAGACAGTTTTTTCAATGGTTTTATGAACTAGTGAAAGTGACTGTTAATGGACCAGGTTGATGAGCCTATGGCTAGATCAGTGATGTACACACTCAGATCAGTTCCCGAGTTACACTCAAATGCCAGCAGATTACTGCATAAATACCATTGTCTTCATAAATGATGTGATTTTTTCCCTCTAAAAGATCCAGCCATGGGTTCATCCACCCTGTCTGTCAAGAGTCACTTACCCAAGTCCATAATACCTTTTGAAAACTCTGTCCCCAGGTATTTTTGACCCAGTCTTGACTTAATTAACTTGTTGAATGGTTGTCTGGTGTCATCCCTTCTTACTTTGGCCATGTCTCTGAGCGCTCAATACCCTGTTCTTTTGGACACTCTGTATTGGTTTCTGTTCTGGAATATGATAGGACTGCAGGGTAATATTTTTTTGTAGTTTCACGTCTAATTCTTCTCAATCTTTGGCAGTGACATTTTTTAAGAGACTGATGACTTTGTAACGCTGCATCTGATAGTTCTGTGCGAACATGACCAACATCTTGTTAATTTCAAGACAGCCACATCCCTCTAGAACACTTCAAAATTGTTTATAGACATTTCAGAGTTTGTTAGATCTGTTTCGTTGCCCATTTTCCCAGAAGAAAACAAATTTGCCTAATAATTATGCACACCTGATATAAGGTGTTGGGCACCTTCGACTACACCCCCATCTTATTATACAAATATGCATGACCTGGAATGCTTAAATCCAATAGGTTTTCATGTTCATATAGATTGCTGTTGGAAAATATGCATAAAAAAGACAATATGGTCAAAAAACATGTTTGCCTAATAATTCTGCACACAGTGTATCTATGTGTGCGTGAATGCATGTGTATAGATGTGTATACGGTATGGTTTCCTGACCTGGTAGCAGATGGCACAGACGTCGTTGTGGTCCTTGAGCTGCTGCGGCGTGGCTCTGGGCAGCTGGTTGATCTTCCGGGCCGCCTCTCTGCGCAACAGGAAGTTGCTCCAGCCGGCCCGGGCGCGCAGCCACACGCTGCAGTAGGAGTGCACGATGAGCACCGAGGCGCCCAGCCAGCTCCACTCGCCAAACAGGCACTCCCAGGCGCCGTACAGCACCACGCACACGGCCAGCAGGAACTCCAGCGCCCGGCACACGCCGTTCACGTAGTACACCACCTCGTCCAGGCCCGCGATGGCCGTGGAGAGGCACACCTCCAGCATGAAGAGGCCGTAGACCAGCAGCGTGCCCGTCACCTGAGGAGAGGGACAATTACAGTTTAGCACCGCACACACACACACACACACACGCACGCACGCACACATGCTCCATTTGACGTACACACGCTTCATTTGAAGCAGAAGATGCTTGACTATGATTCCCTTATACAATATGATTCATTGATATGAACCATGTTATAGTTAGGAGGACTGGAGGATTTGTAGCTGAACTATTTGAAAAATGTTGATACACTTGAGGCAATATGAGTCAATTTAACTCACGGAGCAGTTTTCCTGTCACTTCATGGTGGTTAGAGAAAGAACTTGAATAGGTGATTCTACAAGGAAAACAGACGCACGCACACTCCCACCCCCACCCCCACTAGACCCCGGACTCCAACAGATGCATATATACTATATAATGTAGGAAATAAATATTGGTGTGAAATCTGATCTCTGTGTCTTGGTGTGTTTGTGAGTGTACAGTTGTTCTTCAGAGTGGTTTTGGTAGCTAGGGGGTGCCGCCAGCAAACACGCACCCCCCACCTGTGACAGTACCATATGATGACCCTATTATGATGACAAAGTAGTAGCAGTGGTCATAGTAACCAAGATGAGATTGGATATAGGGCTTGTTTTTGATGGAGCAGTGCTGCTGGTTAGAAACCAGAATGCATTGAAATGGCAAAGTGCGCATGCGGGCTGCAGAGCAAAAGCAGCACCACTGCTCCATCACAAACGAGCCCAGTGTGTAGGTCACAGTAGCGTTACACCTGACGAAGACCACACTGCATGGTTGAAACGTTGTGTTAATAAATCGGGAGCAGCAAGTGTACGACCTTCCTTCTTTTCCCGTTGTGTGGGTCACCATGACCTTTGACCTCACCTGTAGAGAGGTGAGGATGCAGCTGGAGAGGAGGATGAGGAGCCAGAGGTCCATGACGAAGAACTGGGAGAGCTTGTAGGCCATGAGGATGGGGGAGAGCAGCAGCAGCACACACATGCTCAGGCCCCGCAGGTGCTTCCACACACTCCTGAGGAGAAGCAGAAAGAGGGATGGATGAACTAAATCCAAAGCACTCGCCATTGAGTCAAGGTGGTGGAGTTAATTAAAAGGTTTACATTTTTTTTTTAAAAAAATTATTAAAGGATCCCCATTAGCTTATGCCGTAGCAGTTCGCTAGTCTTCCTGGGGTCCTAATTGAGTTTTTCAAAGATTCAAGTAAAAAAATACAAGAAGATCTCAAAAGGTCAGCAACAAGTCTAGCAAACTGTTATAAAATGCAATGCTGCCACATTGCTGAAACTTCTCACACATGCAATGCTGCCACATTGCTGAAAGTTCTCACACATTTAAAACAATAAAAATAGACCTTACACCTTACATTTAAAGGAGAGGACTTTGGAGCTCTTGCTATTTTCTCTTATTTTATTTTATTTCTCCTTTGTTTTACTAGGGTAGTCACATTGAGGCAGTTGCCTCTTTTCCAAGCGGGACTCTTGCCGAAATAGAGGAATTTTTTGCTTTCTAAAAATAAGCCATAAAGACACATATGTCCACAAATGTATGTCTATACACAATAGACGCACAAAGGCAGGCAGCATACTTTTTCTGTGTTTTTTTTACACACTGTAGTAGTTTATGGCAAATTGTGTGCTCCTTAAGTCAGCCTCCACTGAACATCTGAGGTATTACAAAGTTAGAACATAGATTTGGCATCAACGCCACAAAAAAAAAAAAAAAACGTTTTTCCCATGTAAAGCAACTTTGGAAATTACATTGACGAAAAACTATTTTTTAAATCTTTTCAGGGAACGTAATTAAGGCGGTAGGTGTTTGTTGTCACGCTGGCCGCCTTCACTACAAAGTGGGGGTGGAAGGCCTAGTGTAGTGTGTCATGTAGGTACCGGTTTCTGCTGGCGGCCAGTGCCAGTACGATGGGCTCGGTGATCTCGATCATGTTCTGCAGGGTGGAGGTGAGGATGATGAAGAGGATGATGGACAGGAGGAAGGAGCGCTGCACAGACGACATGTCCAACAGCCCCGTCTGCAGTGCCAGCAGCAGCAGCGTCACGCCCTCCGTCACGCCACTGCAACACACACACACACACACACACACACACACACACGCACACGCACACACACACGCACACGCACACGCACACGCACACGCACACGCACACGCACACGCACAGACATATACACAGACACACACACACACACACACACACACACACACACACACACACACACACACACGCACACACACACACATATATACATATACACCTTCAGAAAGACTGTCACTATCTAAAGCATGCATAACTAAGCAGTATACGCTCTTACACATTCTCTACAGTTGCCACAAGTTGTTCCTCAGTCCTGGCTACAGACATAATGTTGTTTTAAAATGTCCTAATGCCAAGTGCTGTAGTGAGTGCCCTACAGTATATGACCTGCATGCATGTCGTTACGGTGGCCTATCTGACCAGTCTGCGCATATACCAGAAGTTTCCAGCCAAGGCTCCCCTGACATATGCCATGCCACACTATTTTTTTCCCATACTAAGTATACTAAGAACATGGTTAAATGATAAACCAGGCTTAGTTAATCTATAGATAGTGGTAAGCCTGCTACTAGATAAACATGCAGGCATCATTTAGTTAAGAAAATGAAGACTCCAGGCTCTTCTATTAGATAGTTCATGTTAACCTCAAAGTTACATTCACCTGGTTTACTACTGATTCAGCTTCTTAGCATAGAACCCTGTGCATGGTGTTATGTGTTGTTATGAGTGCCCTGTCTATCTGACCTGCGCATGCTGTTACATGGTGTTATGAGTGCCCTGTCTATCTGACCTGTGCATGGTGTTACATGGTGTTATGAGTGCCCTGTCTATCTGACCTGCGCATGGTGTTATGTGTTGTTATGAGTGCCCTGTCTATCTGACCTGTGCATGGTGTTATGAGTGCCCTGTCTATCTGACCTGTGCATGGTGTTACATGGTGTTATGAGTGCCCTGTCTATCTGACCTGTGGTGTTATGTGGTGTTATGAGTTCCCTGTCTATCTGACCTGTGCATGACATTGTGGTTCTGCACGGCTGCGTATCCTCCCAGGAAGAACTTGCAGAGATTCATGAGGCCCAGTGCCACATAGGACACCACACACGCCAGGCCCATCAGGGAGTAGGGGGTGGAGCAACTCTCAGACACGCTACACACAGACACACATGAGAGAGACACAGAGAGAGAGAGAGAGACTTTGCTGGTCAATACAAATGGGCAAAAAAACCCTGGTAAAAACACATCAGTGTGCACTAATCTGCTGACATAGGAAGAGTTGTTGTTCAACATTTGTAAGTCAGATGCTTTGGATAGTGAAGGAAGAGATACAGGAAGAGTCCGATGGGTGTAATGTAATGGGATGTAATTTGTGTACAGTTGCATAGTAATGTGTGACGTGTTACTGTACGTGTACACCAGAAACGACCAAAAGCGAAATGGGCGACCGCAGAGTGAATTTCTGAAGTTAAAAGTCAGTTAATAGTATGTTATGAGCTATGATGCCGTTTGGCGAAAACCAGTTGAAATTTCTAAAGGTGGCAAGCCAGAACCGTGATATGATTAGATCAAACATGTCAATATCACGTACAAAGCGATTACAGTGAATTCATGGCAAAACTTCAATGAACTCGGCTACTCGGCCGCGTTGGTCATTTCTAATGCACATGTACAATTAGAAAATGGTTGCCAACTGTCCCTTTAAATACGGAATCGTCACATATTTAGAAATAAAAGTATGGTTTCGTATTGACCTGAAACGGGACACAATTTGGTTAAAATGCAGGAAATTGCACCTAAGAAATACAACATTTTCTCAACAATGAAGTGTCCCATATTTTTTTCACACACAACTGGCAACCCTCATATGTCATTATGTCACATCAGTGCCTGATTGGTTACTTCAGTTATCGCATGTACCTGCCAAGTAGGAACAAGAGCAGCCCCTGGTGGCTGGTTGCAGGACTGCAGAGCTGGGCACCAAACAGCAGAAGCCAGAAGACAGAGAAGAGCAGAGGCACAGAGAAGCTCTGCCACACCGACACACACACAGCAAACAACCTTTGCAAGCCCACCTCCTACAGAGAGAGAGAGAGAGAGAGAGAGAGAGAGAGAGAGAGAGAGAGAGAGAGAGAAGCCAAAAGAGACAGATGGTCAAGAGATCAAAGAGGTCATTGTTGTAATCTCTGCATAGTTTCTTAACAAAATGCTATAATTTATTCCAAAACATCCTTTAGTCATTAGCCCAGATAACAGATTTGCTACGTTTACCTGATGTTTTTAATTCCGAATGAATAATTCAGCATTAAATAGTTCCATCGAGTTTACTTTGATCTTTCAATTAATTCCGAATTAAGAAGTGTTTACATGACATGGAATTAAGCTTTATTCAGAATTAAAGTGAGTTCATTCAGAATTAAATGTTTAAGGTAAACGTAGCCAGTGTGTAAACATAGTGTGCGTGTTCTGAACTCGCTAATAGAAAGGTCATAGCAGTTAGTCCCTCTACCAAAACAAAGCAGTGCGGCTATTCTAGAACAAGCTTACTTACAAGGAACTTGCTCAGATTAAACACCCCCACATACACTAAGTGACTCAACCTGCTTTTGGGAAAATCCCCCAGCTGAACAATGCATCACGGGTGACTTCAGTGGCACGTCAGTTCATGGCATCTTGCTACAAGGTGTTCAGTGCACTGTTGTTTTTACTTTAAGCATTTGTGCCACAATTCATGAATGTTGCACTCAAGGCACAAAGCCACCATGAGCAGCACGCTGCCTGAAGCTGTGCCCATCAAGTCATGTCTCCAGTATTGCTGTTAAAGGGGTATGCCACTATTTTGAGGCTTAATACAGTTAAAATCGTTGGCCAGGGTTTATATAGGTGGTAAAATGTCTTATTTTTCATGTAAGCCGTTGTCTTGTTTTAAGACAAGTTAAAAGAGGGAGTATGTCGCTAAGCTAGTGAAAGTCAATGGATCCGTGTAGCATGTAGCAATGCTACATGGATGCATTCACTTTCACTAGCTTAGCGACATACTCCTTCTTTTAACTTGTCTTAAAGCAAGACAAGGCTTCACATGAAAAATAAGACACTTTACCACCTTTATAAACCCTAGCCAACGATTTTAACTGTATTAAGCCCCAAAATAGTGGCATATCCCTTTAAGCAGGGCTCTTTATCCAAGTGTAAGTGGAGTTCCCGATTTCTCCGGAGCTCAGAAATGTCATGTGTATTGCTCCTGGCCTGACTAGAAGCAACATAGAGAAGGTGTTGCGTCACTATGAGGGTGTAGCCTGGCTACTGTATACAGCATGGCCATTGTGGCTGCCTGTCCTCCATTCCCCAGCCTTCTGCCTTTCAGCGTGATGTCACTGAGGGCAACTCAACAGAGACAGTAGAAAAGGTAGAGACGGTTCAAGCCCGTCCTTTTCCAGGTTCACCTGAATCTCCATTTAGGGCACAAACATGTCTAGGAGAAACTAGCAGACACTTCAGCTGTCCCTGGCCATTTTCACCGAAGGTGTTGCGTCAGTAGGAGGTCGCAGCCTGGCTAACAGCCCGCTGCCCAGGCCAGCCCGCTGAAATGAGCAGACCCCCACCCTCTCCCTCTTTTAGGACCACCATCCTTCCTCTTTTATGCATCATCCAGCACCTGTGCCCATCAAGTCGCCCCTCACTCACCTATATCTCGGTGTAGGCTGCCCTGGCCAGCCTGTAGGGCAGGAACATGTCTAGCTGAAATGAGCAGAGCCCCACCCTCCCTCATTTTGGATCATCACCCTTCCTCTTTTACTCACCATGGGTGCGTTCCAATATGCGACCTTGCGTCCTCCACTTGTGCTTGTGGCCTCACATTTTGCTGATGCCCCGCCTCCGTGGAGGAAACAATTAAGTTTCCCCGCTGTCAGCCTAGCCAAAGCAATTTTTGGGGGACTATTCTTCATTCACCATCCAGTTTGCAAATGAGAAAATGACTTTACTGTTGAGCTTTTGCGAGATATTGAAATATAATCCTGATGTCATCATGACGTATTACTTCCTGGTACGAGGCCACAAGCACAAGTGGAGGACGCAAGGTTGCATATTGGAATGCACCCCATTACTCATTTAAGTCACCCCTCACTCACCTGTACCTCGGTGTAGGCTGCTTTGGCCAGCCTGTAGGGCAGGAACATGTCTAGCTGAAATGAGCAGAGCCCCACAACCCTCCCTCTTTTTAGATCATCACTCTTCCTCTTTCACTCACCATTACTCATTTAAGTCACCCCTCACTCACCTGCACCTCGGTGTAGGCTGCTTTGGCCAGCCTGTAGGGCAGGAACATGTGGCTGAGCAGGAAGGCGGCCACCTGCAGGCAGGAGATGACCATGGAGGCGGAGGCCACCGTGCCGACCGTGTCCAGGGGCAGGCAGCAGGCCCGCGCCACCAGGGGCAGCAGGTGAGCCGAGAACAGCCACACCTGACGCGTACGCATCAGGAACGCACACAGCGTGCTCACAATCACCTGGCCTGCACACAGAGGCATGGCTTTATTATGTGTATGTGTGTGTGTGTGTGTACGCTAACAAGAGAATGTTATATTATTTTCATGCATCACATATTTCCATTGGTTCAATGATTGTGTGATCCCTTCCATGCACATACCACCAGTTTGTTTTGTGTGTGTGTGCGCGCGCGCGCGCGCGTGCATACTGTACTGTAGTTTTTGTGTAATGTTACATACCGGTCAGAGTAGATACAAAACTGTTCAAGGCATGAGAGTCCAGATAAAGCGGCCTGTCCTCCCCATAACGCATCTCTGCCTGTATATAATCCCTGTGGAAAAAAACAGGAATAAATCATCATTATGATGATGACCATACATTCACGCTGACCTTAGTCTGCACCTCATTGACTGGAATTGTTAAAACAAGACTTGAATTTGTAGCAACAAAAGTGGGGCTTGGTTCATTATAGTGATAAAACTGATGGCAATGATGATCAGCTTCGGCCATATTTTAATTAACATGGCAACATTAACCAGGACTCTGCCCCATCTTCCTCTCTGACTAAGGTACCCTGACCATGTTACCGCCCCACCCCACTCCTCCCTGGGGGCTGCAGATGGGCTGCCCCTTTGCACGGGTGTGGCATAAATGCAATTGTGTGTGTGCACTCTGTGCCGTGGACTGCTGTGTCACAATGACAATATTAGTTTCACTTTTGTTTATTAGTCTAAAAGGTCCTCTGATTTTACATGTGTTTCCCAATACATAGCATAATAGCCTAATACCTGATAAGATGATAAGATTACCTGCAGTTGTGATGGCCCACGTAGAGCAGCAGCCCAGTGAGCACGTGCAAGTACAGCTGCACAATGTGGCCCAGTGGAAGCACCAGCATCACCATGCTCAACAGCTGACCTGAACGCAAATTACATGTAGGCTCACTTCAGGATGAATCTCTCAAATACATTAACATAAAGGTACCAATTCTCTCTCTCTCACACACACACACACACACACACACACACACACACACACACACACACACACACACACACACACACACACACACACACACACACCTTCTGTATATTTTCTGGCCTATTGTCCATGTTGGTTCATTGGGCTAATTCTCAGTGCTCTTTAGGCCTAGAGCTCTACATGAAACATTAGCATAGCCTACTCACCTACATAGTAGACGTTCCAGATGACATATTTGTACTTGAAAAGCATATCTTCATTCCTGGCCTTGATGTGCTCCGTGAAGCTCTCTATGTCGCATTTGTACAGCAGATCAAGGGCAAGCAAACTGGGTACCCGCAAGGCCACATTGGCCACGTTCTCCAACCACGACATTTTGTCAACAACACATAGACTCACACGAGGCAGCAAATTCCTTGGCGTGGCAGACCTGCTTCAGAATATCCCGTCACATTTTGTCACACTTGTAACGACCACGGTTCCACCCGAACGTCCCAGAGCAGCAAACCCATACTCGACTTACTTGGGCCTACTTGAACTTCATCTTAGGGAACACCCGCTTCATGCCTTATTTCTCCATGTCTTTTAAGTCGTGCTGACACTATGGAGTTCAAAAGGCAGGCGTTACTTTCGATATTTTCCACTCCAGCTGTCACCTCAGTTCACAGGCAGCAACATCCGGTTAAGAATAGTCTTGTTAACTTGATACAAAGTGAGCGCAACAGGAAGACACCTGCAACAATGTTGCAGAAAGGCACCTGGCAGCAAGTCTGCTACAATGTTGCTGTTGCCGACTACCCCCAAATGAATGCGGCTTCGTCATCTGTCCATTCTGAAGAAGTCGATTGCAAGTAGCGAGGAGAAATCTATCTAGTCTGACTGAGCACCCGAGTTACACTGTCAACAATCGCATGAAACGTACAGAGGGCGTATTTAGTCGAACGCCTCTGGTTATGCAACGTATCGTCAACAAACGCATTACATACACATTCACGCAAATGCACATGTAGGCCTATCTGAAAGGCTTGAAACTGAAAAAATATTTGGGAATGGATCTCTGTGACCGAAAGGAAAACAGAGGAGAGTCAGCGTGGCTTTTTCCGGTCAAAACGTCATTCACCGACTATTAAGAGTCCATATTTCAAAATAAAGGTGCTGCTTTGACATGATTCCCATGTCCTTACTATTTCAGAGTAAAACATTCCATTTATGAAACGAAAATAGCTGAAGTGTAGTAGGCTACAGGGAAAAGTGAAACGGGTGAGCATTGATAGTTTCAACCATAGAGGTTAAAAACCAGAAGAGGTTAAAAAATAAAAGTTATTTTAAACTCATTGGTGTGTATTCAAAAACCTCTGTAGCCTGTATCAGATTAGTCCAGATGGATCTAGTCCACCTCTGACTGGATAGGCTATATCAGATCAGACAGGAAGAAACAGCCTATAACGTTGAAAAATAAATAAGTCAAAACAGAATTTGAATAATGTATTTATAATACAATAGAATATTTATGTATAATATTATATATATATATAGCCTATATTTAAAGGTGTATTTGGGGTGTTCTCTTTTTGACCGGGATTGAGTTATCCAATGTTATGAAGGACTAGCCATTAGTGGAGTGGATAGTCAAGGTTAATTCAGTAGCCCAGCCCAGTCCGTTATGCTCATGTCCTTCTCTGAGGCCGGGAGTGGTCTGGCACACTGCGTCAAGACACCATACCACAATCGGGCAAGTTGCAGATGAGGTCCCAAGTTAAAATCCAGCCCGGTTCAAAATTACGCTTTTACACACCTCTGTCGTTGGACAGGTGCCGGTGCGTAGGATATTATCCCAGTGGGGTTGTCATTCAAGTGTAAATAAATCCTGCACAATCACTACATTTACATTATGTTTTTAATTTTGAATCAATAATTCAGAATTAAATAGTTCCATCGAGTTTACTTTGATCTTTCCTTTAATTCCGAATTAAGAGGTGTTTACGTGACGTTTTCAAAGCAGAATTAAGCTTTATTCAAAATTAAGGTCAGTTAATTCTGAAGTAAATGTCTCATGTAAACGTAGCAAATGTCCAATGTTGTATTAAAGTGGTGGTGGAATGGATAGTGAGCAGGATTTCTTTAAACGAGAATCCAGTCCGGGTCGTTTTCCAGCCAACCCTATGCTGCCCTATCTGTCTCTCCCTCTCATTTCCTGTAATCTCTTCACTGTCATTATCAAATAAAGGCTCAAAATTCCCCCAAAAATATTGAAAATAAAAAAACTAAAATAAAAGGCTGTGGCACTGGGACAAAGGAACTGTCAAGCAGCCTGTCTGTACAGAAACAGACAGACAGGAGTCTACCGCTGACCAAGATTCTTTGGGGGTGGCAAGGGGATGCCAGTGTTGTGTCGAGATGAGTTGCTGAGCAGGGGGAGATTATTTTCTAGAACTCACCCTAAATCTATTTTTGTGAATTAATAGTCAAATAGGAAGCTATTCCCATTCTTACAAAGTTGAACACTGTTCATGTTTCAACATGAATTTGAGCCATGCAGTGCGACTAAACTAAATGGACTTTTATGAGCAGCACCGACAACAGCTAAGTGAACTGAATAAAGTGCTGATAACAGACCAGTCATCATTATTAAGTGTGTATTCGACTGTATCAGAATAAATTAAATAAATAGCAGTGCTTAATTTGTAAACCAGCAGGTAACGGAACGCAAAGTAGACTTAAAGACACGTCGATGACGACATGGACTGAGGTCCCGGAACGCACACCAAAAAAAAAAAAAGGCACTTCTACAGCTGTTACACATACACATTGCACATACAAGCGTCATTTCAAACAACATCACTTTAATAAAATGACATAAGATTGCGTTACCAGAAACGAGCGCTACATGAAGTGAGTGCGCGCGCGCTGTGCGTGCGTGCGTGTGTGTGTGTGTGTGTGTGTGTGTGTGTGTGTGTGTGTGTGTGTTACGGACAACAAATGCAAATGACTCACCATTTAGCTGCTCATAACATTCCACATCACCAGCATGTCAGGATTCTCCTCCCTCTCTCTGTTGCGCGTTTTACTGCGTGCGTCTGTCGCGTTTCTGTGTCCCTTGGAAACCCACGATCTGACGTAAGGGACAGGGTTGAATTTATCCAGTGGTGGTCCAACAAGATTCAGGAACAGCAAAGATGATATGGTGGGTATGAGCAGAGAGCCACGATGGGGAGTGCATATCAGATTCATTTGAGAAAAGCCACGCTCACATTCAGCACTTGCAATGGGAATACTGTTGACAGCAACAAGTAATTCCCTCAGTTCATCGGGCATGTCGTTTCCATCCGAGTCCCTGTATGCCCTGTAGGCCCGTAGGACAGCGCGTGGGTTTGTGATGTTGAAGCGTTGGCACAGTGACTCAACCTCAGTCTCTCCATACAACGCATCTGCTCCATCAGGCCAATACTGTGCGTAAAGTACCTTCAACTCCTCAATGAATTTGTTATATCCAGTTTTGTCTGGCACGCGACCTCCTTGCGATAGCATGCGCTCCTCCAGGTTTTTGGCCACAGTTAAGAAAAACTGCTTGTGGTCGAGTGATTTGTCACTTGGCTTTCCTCCATTCAGTGTGACACCTTGGAATGAGTTTTCAACGATCCCCCTTTGGCTCAGTTCAGTGTAGCTCCCTGGCCGTTCTGACATTGCCTCGAGTACTCTGATTTCACGTGAAATTGTCTTGTGTGCTGAAATGATGGTGACGTCTCTTTTTTGAAGCTCAACTGAAAGCTCAGACAATTCTTGTAGTGCATCGCACATAATGCCTAAATTGTTCACAAAGGCATGTGAAGACAGGCGCATAGCAAGCCCGCTGTATGTGCGCCTTGTGATGCCATCGCGAGAGGGGTCGTCGGATGCCGTTTGGAAATGTTTGTAAAGTGCTGGGTAATTCTTCCACACAGCGTCGACTGTTCTAAAACTTGAGGCCACCCACCTGGTATCTAGAATTCGACCTATTTTGCATAGTTGTACATCGAGGCTCTCCGCAGCCGTTCTCAGTTCCAATCGGTTTTTGTTGGATGTGCTATACAGTGCATACAGCTTGTCCATCAGACTTTTAAAGTGATTTACGGCGCCCATCTCTTTCACTACGTCGGCAACCGCGAGCTCAAGTCTGTGGGCTGAGCAGTGCCACAGAGTGATGTTGGGGAACATTGCCTGGAGCCGACTCGCCACTCCACTTTTACGCCCCAACATAACGGACGCACCATCACAAGTTACCCCAATGAGGGTTTTAGACAGAAATTCCTGGGTGAAATGAAGACGCTCCAGGGCAGTCAGCAGTGCATGGACAATACCGTGGGCAGTTAGATCATCTAGCTCGACAAGCTCAGTGAAAATATTGGTGGGTTTGTCCATGTCGGGCAACTGAGCACGAATATAAATGATTAAACAGCTCTTCTTACTCAAGCTAGTTGACTCGTCCAACATTAAACTGAGTTTAGGTGCGCACACAACTATTTGTTCGAATAGCTTTCTTTTCATTTCTTCTGAAATGTGTTTTTGAATGTTACTACATGCCACGTTCGAGTGCAAAATCCTCCCCATGTCCAGTCCATTTAATTCTTGACAATCAATCTCGTGCTCAAAGCCATATGCGGGACGGTGACGTTTAGCTTCCTTGTATGCTGTGCGAAATACACGAGC
This sequence comes from Engraulis encrasicolus, assembly GCF_034702125.1. Taxonomy (NCBI): domain Eukaryota; kingdom Metazoa; phylum Chordata; class Actinopteri; order Clupeiformes; family Engraulidae; genus Engraulis; species Engraulis encrasicolus. The sequence continues at coordinate 7,867,224 of NC_085875.1, read as the reverse complement.
GGTGGTGGTAATTTGTTCGGACAGGCTGTTCATTACACACTGGCCCATACTGTCTACTCTGGCTTTCTCCAGAATGTTTGCGGCTGCCAGGTGAGCTTTAGTACGGGCATGTTCGAATACTTTTTTCCGGAGTGCGCGTTGCTGTTTTTTGATATCCAAAGCCGATGATGACACTGTACTGGACACCCACTCTTTGGCAAGTTTCAGCCCCCCAGTCTTAGCCTAAGTGGCCCCAATGTCCCCACTTTTTGACAGATTGTGCAGCCTAAACCTAAACTCCCCATAACCAGCCAGGGGTTGTATGACTGTTTGATTTTAAACTGCTCTGGCGTCCAAATATGTGAGCATCCTCCCTTCCCGGATCTCTCGCTTGCCCCATCCTGCTCTCCTCCGCTGTCCCTGTCGTGCCAAAAAGTGAGTGCCTGCCAAAAAGCGAGTGCCCTCATTGAAAGCAATGGAAACCGATGACCAATTTTTCAGATAGTTTTTACCCATTTTTGCAGATAAATCTGACACAATTTAAGATGGAAAGCCTATTAATAAAGCATCTACATTCCTTCTGGAAGTATTACAAAGAACTGGTTACAATTTCGGTATTATTTCCATAAAAGAATCTAAGAATTGTCATAACAAATGATACAGTTTCATTCAAATAGCTCATATTAAGTGGAGGACGAGTACTGTTTCATAAGCATGTTTTTAGTTCATAAATTATGTAATTAATTCTGCAAAAAATTGTATAATTTTCCCTCAAAAAATTGCATTGGTTTCAATGAGGGCACTCGCTTTTTGGCAGGCACTCGCTTTTTGGCACGACATCCCCGCTCTCCTCTCCTGAACCCTCCACGCTAACTGTCCCAGTTGTCACCTCTTGCTCCAGCTCGGTTGTTTCTTGCTGTGATGCTGTAGCACTGGTCTGGTGGTCGTCGTGGCTTTGTCCTTCAACTGCATCTGGCTGGTTGTCCTGATCCGCGGCAGCTGTGTAGTCTGTATCAGCACCGGTCGTAGCTAGCTGCACCTGCACGCTAGAACTAGGAGCTGTTGAGGCGGTGGGAGAACTAGCCGTTCTACTTGCTTCGTGGATGCTAGCAGCGACGCTGCTGTCCCCATCGCCGGTTGCTTTGTAGCGTTTTGACTCCTCTCCCTCTTCCTTTTTCTTGAAAAATGAAGTTAAACTCATCTGTCGTTTAGACATTTTAAAAGTAAAACTTTTCACCTGCACAAGTTGATTGTCCCTCTCACTGACACACTGACCTCCGTCCGACCTGTATTTGCCGCCAGTATTAATTTTCCATTCTGTTCCTCTTGAGGCGTGGTTTGTATGTCAAGCGACCAGTAACATTGAATAGACATGAAGGTATGAAGATTTATTATAAAAACCTAATCCATCAATTTATTTTTGTACAATTTATGAATAGAAGTTATGGGCTACTACATTTAAAAACCTTTTAATGATAAAAAAAAAAAACTTTTTTTTTTTTTAATCATTCACGAGAGGTGGGGGATCAGCCAAAATAAGTCCCGGAACACGGGGGGGTCAAAATGACGAGGTGGGGGATCCTGTTCCGGCATGTTCCGGCTCAAATTAAGCACTGATAAATAGTCTATGCTAATACAAAATATAATGCTTGGCCTTCCAATCTAAGATAACTCAATACAATACACACACAAATCCTTTTTTTCCTTGCACATGCAAATGTGGGGATATGTGAAAGGTGCGTGTGCTGTATGCTATGAGTAGGCTATTGAAACGCTGACACTACTTCCCGCCTAACCTTGTTCTCCCAATCCCATCCCCATCCCAAACCCTGTGTCTCCCAATAGTTTCTCTCCCGTGTTCTGACTGCTGCATAACTCCAACTGTCCTCCTCCTGTCGTGCGCGTGCTTTTGACTACTTACGGGCAGATGTAGGAGTATATAAATGCTGAGTTGGGAATTTGTTGTAAACTGATCTGACCCTGACTAGACCGAGACGCACAGTGGAGATGGCGAGGCTCGCGCTGCTCATGTGGATTTCCTTCGCGATAGAAGCCCAAGTGACCAGCAATTTACTTAGTAACGAAATTAACGTTAACAAGACAGAGAGCGTACACAAGGAAACAAATGCATCACTTACAAATGCATTTATTGATTTAAACGAAATAACGCCTTTCAAAACCACCCCTGAGCCTGTTTTAAACATAACCACCCATGCGCCGGCTTTTA